>NC_056745.1:952959403-953019403 GCF_019279795.1 Protopterus annectens | reverse complement strand
TGTCTGTAGGTTCGGTATATTTTGTACCGTTATGCAACAATTCAGAGCATATCTGGGAGTTTCCGCCCATGTTCCTGACATAACTAAAGAAGGCCTTGTGATCATCTTTAGTGTCTAGGGCAATTTTTCTTTCGAAGCTGGCCTTTGATGATTTTATGAAGGATCGAAGTTTCTTGCTAATACTGATCAGAGATGCCTTCCCTTTTTGGGATTTGGCTCTGTCATGTAGTAGCTTCCTCCTTCTGTTATATAGCTTATTTATGGCCAGGGTCCACCAGACCGGTCTCCTGTTTTTGGAGGAGTGAGTCTTGGTTTTATTAGGGATAGCACGATCCATGCATTCCTGCAGGTGCTCATAGAATGCATTTGTAAAGGATTCTGCGGATTGGGCTGTATTATCCTCTGGCCCAGTGGCTTTGAAGGATTCCACCTCAGTCTTGAGAAGTGCAAAGTTGGCTTTTGAGAAATTCTTTTCAGTGATTTCCTTGGCTGGGGGTGGGGACGGGATATGGATGTCCAGGGAAATTTGTTTATGGTCTGATTTTACCAATGAGGGGTTTACCTCTGGTGTGGAACATAGAGTCCCCATGTTGGTGATGACCAGGTCCAGTATGTTGTTCCCTCTTGTGGGAGTGGTGACCAGTTGTTCCATTGCGTTAGAGTTTATAAATTCAAGGAACCGTTGGGCGAGGGTGTTTGGGCTTGAGTAGTTTTCCCAGTCAATGCTTGGGTAGTTGAAGTCACCCAATAACATAGTGTTTGGAGAGACCTTCATATTCTCCAGTGTTCTCAGGAATGCCAAGTGGGGTTCCTGTAATAGGGAGAGTGTTCTGTAGCAGGCTACAAACTGAAAGGCAGTTTTGCCCGCTGTTAGTTGTACATGGATGGTTTCCGATGCTTCGTGCAGTGCCACTAACCTGGAGGTGTAAGTATCTTTGATGAATATAGATACTCCCCTCCTTTTGTGCTTCGGTCCGAGTTTTGGGGCCGCAATGCATGGTATGAGTTATAACCTGGTAGTGCTGGGGTGCTCTTAGGAGCCTTGAACCAGGTTTCTGTTACTGCACAGACATCGATTTTCTCCATACTGCCTAGACAGCTGAGAGAGATCAAGAGGATACAAGAATCTATAGGTTCTTAGTTTGGGCTCCAGTGTGGTCGCATATATATATATTTTTTGTTCCCATTGGTATAGGTATGGTTTACCATTAGTAGGGCAGCAAACTCAATCTGATGGGTTAGAAGAGGAGTGGGGCATTATCAGAGAGGGAGGAGCTTGAGGTTGGGATTGTACATTTTGAGAAGTGGCCAAGTCAGATCCAAGATTGGATCTGTAGACCTAGTAGTGAGGCTGGGGCATGGCTGGGTTGGACGTGAGGCAGAATAAAATTGGACAACACAGATACAACGTTATAGAAAGTATATAACTTCTATTTTACTGTATCAAAAATAATTCCAAATGAAGTTGTTTACAATCTGCACTGCAAAGTCTTACTTTTTGTTGCATTTGCATTGTATATAGCACAGCCTGGAATGGTAGACATTGTATAGGGTTTTTTTTTTTAATTACCAAAATCTGGAGCTATCCAACCCAGTTTGAATTAACAGTTTACCACCTTGAACTTTTAGGAGTTTGACATTTTAGAGTGGATCAAATTAGGCAAAAATGACCTTAAAATATAACCATAATTGGAACACATCTATAATTACTGCCTTTCATCCTTTGTCTCACCCTTGTCTACATTTGGTGGATTATAGTCTTGGTGGTTCAAAATAGTCTTTATGGTTAAAATGTTCTAGAGTGGTAATTCTGTTGTAGTTTATGGAGTGCAGTGATTATTACGCTCCAATATTTAGAGAAAGCAGTGATGCAATGGTAGCATTGTCGCCTCACAGCAAGAGGTTCTCTGGTTCAATTCTCAGCTGGGGTGCCTTCTGTGCGGAGTCTGCATGTCTTCCCTGTGTTCATGTGGGTTTCCTCCGGGTACTCCGGTTTCCTCCCACATTACAAAGGCATGCGTCTGGAGTGTTTCTCCCCAGGCCTCCACTGAAAATTGGCTCATTCCAAGATGGACTTTCCCGGTTAACAAATGTTAAATAAAGTGAAATAAATAAAGACAAACAAGTTAAACACCAGAGTGGGGCTCGAACCAACCTTAACTATTGTTAACCACTCCTGCCTATGTTGTTAAGGTTAAGTTTACCGCTTGGCAGTAAAATCTGCCTGTACTGACTAGCAAATGACTGTAGCAAAGCAAAAGATTTGTACATGTCCCCAACATCCTGTAAAAAACATATTTGCTAGAATAACAGGATGTATTTATCTGCATAATGTGAACAATACAAACTATGAAATTCAAATGTATGTCATTAATTAGTGACTTCCTTCCTCAGTGGTTTGTATGAAAAACACAGATTTTATGAGAAAGAGACCAAAAATATGAAGCAATAATTTGGAAGTTCTACAAAAATCTAGACAGTAGAGAGGCATTAAAGGTGAGTGTAAACGTGACAGACAGTGTAACACTGCCTTTCTGACAGCGCCCGCTAAGTGATTTATGGCTTTGAAAACCAACAAAACACTTGGTGATTTTTTTCCCTGTAACTAATAGTACATGGAGCAGATAAAGCTCCATGCACTACAAAGAATTATGATAATCTCACTGATCATAACCCTGTATTATGTGTTCCTGACATGGATGCCAAGATTTACCTTATTAGCTTCCCTCTCAAGGTGAATTCCTTGGCATCCATTTCTCAAGCACATAAAATAAGTATGTTGTGATCGATGAATCAATCATAATCCTCTATATTATTGGCTTGTACATTTATTTCATTTTTTCAAGACAATGTTCAAGATTAAGCAAATTTTAAAGGTAACACTCATTATCAAGCAACAGATATAATTTAAAACAAAACCTCCATTGTCTGCTAATATAGCACTTTCATTATGCTTCAGACTCTTATCTCATTAGAAGGAACGATCTCCTCATCGTAGTGCACCTGACCTGACCCCACTATGTTATTTATTTTTGTTGGGTGCTTAATCCTCTGGGCAGTAATCTTTTTCAGGGGTGAGGGCTAATAGGCTTCAAAAGCCTTGACAACTGCATTAAAAGCATCATAACATATCAGTAATAGTAATGATGATGATGATGATGAACATACCAGTGGTTACCATTTGTAGTCTCACAGCACCTTGTACTCCTGCACTGCTCATAGGTAACATGCTTGCCATGTGGAGTCTTTTCATCCTATTTTTGTCTGCATAGGTTTTTCCTGAGTGCTTGGTTTCCTTCCCTATCCCAAAGACATGCTGAAGAAGCCTCTTAAATTTTTCATAGATGTGAACACTATGTTGGAGTATATATGTGTATATATTTTGCAATGGTTTGTCCACCCCCACAACCATCCCTGATCAAGATGAGCTCATGCCTTGTGCCTGTTGGATCCAGTTCCCCATAAACCTGCATTTGATTGAGTATTTGGAGAATGAATAATATTCAAAATAATGGTAACAGTATGCTGAAATAAAATGAATGTTATACTACTTATAGCAAAACAGGCTTTAATTAAAATAAAATATAGGAAACAATGTTATTCGAAAACCCTTATTCCTGCAACTCACCTGGGGAGGATTTGCACAAAGGCAACAGTGTTACAGAGATTTGGAATGTGTATTGTAATATATTACTTATTCAAGTTTGTATAATACAAAGTAACGGTTAACAAAACAGTTAAGCAATGAGGCTCTTAAGGTGATTCTACACAGTTCCTTACATATATTATCTATTGTGGGGCTGCTTTGAGTTTGTGAACATGGGATACTATTGAACTTGGTAGCTAAAGCTTAAGGCTTAAATTATGTTAGTTCCTCAAAATAGGCAAGGTTCAGGAGTTGTTTAGGAGTACACACACATAGGAATATGTCATACCTTCCTTAACAATACAAATAAATAACTCTAGTACAGTAGGGATGCTGCATACCAGAATGTGTTTCTTTTGCTTTGTTAGCAGATGCTGTACATCTCATACTACTGATTTTCAGTGTGACTTGTTTCCAACATGACTTTATTCCCTTTGCTCAGCTGGCTTCTGGCTCAATGTTGACTGAATGAATAATTAATAAAGATGTATTTATTAGGAAATCATTAACATTATTTGTTTTATTTTTCAGTCTTTCCACCTACAACCTACTGGGACACCAGGAACATATTTATTGCAGACTGGTTCAAGCCAAGGCCTTCCTTTAACTCTGACAAGTCCTACAGTCACCTTAACATCTGCTGCATCACCATCTTCTCCTGAACAGATAATAGTACATGCCTTATCTGTAAGTAATATTTGGTTAGTGTCTTAGATTGCTTACCACATTGAATGCACACTTTATTATATGGGACAAATGTGAGTATTTCAGTGGACGTATTTTCCAAATCTGACCTAGGAGAGTCTTCTGTAGTGTACAGCTGTTGGGATTTCCTCTTATGCTGTCCTTGGCTTAGTTATTGTTTTCTTTCTTGATGCTAAGCTCAGGAGGTGAAGCACCTCTTGCTTGTGCAGTTTATGGGATCATGTACGAGGAGAGGAAAGTATGTCAAGCCCCTGTGATACTCACCTCTTTTCTGCAACCTACACAGTTGTGAATATCATCCTTACATTTCTCTTAGAGAAAATTCCTACTTTCAATATATCAGAAGCCGAAGCTTTATAAATGTTGCTTTGCCAGTGAGATTGTGACCCGAGATCCACGTCAGCACTATCACCATTGCATGGGTGATGAGTATGACATGCAGTACTGCTAAGTGCTAATCTTTCAACCCAACTACCTGGAGAAAGAGAATAGTAAAGTTTGAGTCCTGCTTGACTTCTCAGGATGACCACATTTAAGGATGACTAGACTGAGAAACAAAAGGAAGGTCCCAAATGTAACCCAATGCCAGTTTGAAAGCATTAAGAGAAGGCAAACGATTAAAGGCTAGAATTCAGTTGTACCCTCCTTCAGTTTAGTCCAGTCTTGAGGTAGCCTTGCAGGCCTTTCATGTTACAAGCACCTCCTTGAGTATTGGGGTTGAAGTTTGAGTGTTTTAATGACTATTGACCAAAAGCAGGAAAGGCATTCACCTCCCCACAAACACCTTGGGGAGAAGTGTACTCCAAGGTGTTTGTATCACCTGTCCCAAAGTCACGTGACTGGAGTATACTAATTTCTAGCTTGCACCCATGGCATTTTCTGTCAGATTTCCACACATGGAAAGATGTTAGCGATTTAGAGTGGGACTCTTCTGCCCAGGTCTTGACTTCTGCATGGTTGGTTGGTTGGTCCAAGATGAGGAGATGCTTTCTGGGGCTTCCTTTTACCTGGCAGAAGATATGCCCAGACACTGAACCTTAAACAGGGATCTGTCCACTCCAGTGCAGGTGTACTTCTTTAGGAAATATGGCCAAATGGCAAGTATTATCTCTCTGCAGGCTTCTGTAGTCCCATTTTGCTGTTTTTCTGATGACCACATCAATGGGTGGCAGAGCCCTGTTAACCTGACCTCTTGCATTTTCCCATTACACATGCTACTGTGTATGTGTCAGCCTAGTTTGGGCTCAGCCATACGGAGCTAGGGTAAGGAGGTTTCTTCTTCAGTGCCTGGAATGACAACTCAGAAGACCTAGATGCCAACTCTGCTGTTGCTGCAATCATAGACTTAATTGTTGTACAGGACTGTCTTTGGGCACAATTCTGCAAGTGTTCTCCAGCTTAAAGAGCCATCACCAGGCACTGCTGAGTTCTCATCTTACCCAGATGTTGACTCCACTGTCGCTCCAATCACAGACCTAACTGTTGTAGAGAATTGTCTTTGGGGACAATTCTACAAGCATTCTCCAGCGTAAAGAGCCATCACCAGGGACTATTGAATTATCATCTTGATCATGAATGGCAACTTTAGAGCTCTTGGGTCTAGCCAAGCTCTACTCGGGGACCGTGGTCACAACAAAGCTTTTGGAAAAAAGCCAAGGGATTAATTTCCATCACCTCTGATTTCCAACTTATTGCAAGCTCATATAGTATGTCTGATTTCAGATAGTGATTCTACAAGGTATCCTGCCTCTGCTGCCACAGGTTACCTATCTGGTGTCATTACATGTGAAAGATGTCTTCTGGCACATCATTGCTAGCATATGCGTGGGAGGTTCCTTCATTCTGCGTTGTTGGACACCACTTTCAGTCCAAACTGAGAGTTTCAAAGGGCAGTATGACAGTGTAATACATGTGCTAGCTTTCTGGATTCATTTTGTGGGTTTATGGAGAGTAATCTGGATCAGAGTTGTTCTAGGTCATAAAATATAAAGATTTTTTATGCTTTTGATGCTCTTGAATGTCAGCAGTATGTGGTGGGAGCGTTCCTCCTGCTTTTGCTTCAACTTTCTCTGCTTTTCATTCTTCATTTACTAATAAAGTACTCACTCCTTTATTTCTATTTTACCTTTTGTAATAAAACACACGTGTTGACCTTCAGTTGATGAATATGGTGAAAAAACATTCTCTGTTATTGAATCCTGTTCTGTAAACAGTCTTGTCTAAATTTCTTGTGGTTTACTCTTCAGTGGGTACTACCATGTAAGCCATTTTCTATTTTTTAATCAAACTAACTGTAATACCCAAGACCATAACAGTAGGTGCACATTCTTGTGGTAACTGTTCAAGATGCAGGCATGTGTCTTCCCAGATGCACAGACATTCCTGTATGTTTTCATTTGCATCACTTTTAATTTTAATTGTTCAGCTTCCACGTGTATTTACTTTATAACCTTTAATCAGTTACAGTATAGTGGCAAGATATTTAACCTGCATGATTAAGCATGAAAGACCATCTGAGTAAAAAAGTTGGGGCAATAACATTTTTCCAAGGTACCTTCTGGAGATGCGTCCATGCTATGTGTATATACATACACACACACACACAAACACACACACACACATATATATGTGTGTGTGTGTGTGTGTGTGTGTGTGTGTGTGTGTGTGTGTGTGTATATATATATATATATATATATATATATATATATATATATATATATATATATATATTATATATATATATATATATACACACACACACACACACACACACACACACATATAGATATGGGTCTACTTTTATTTCCCAAAAAGCCAAAATACGGACTTCCACAAGATTGAGACGAAAATCATGAAACACGTAATCACAAATCACGTAAGTATTCTCAGAGCAGGTGAATACGTGTTCAAAGGGGGGATTATGCCATTTCTCCACTGTAGTGCAATCCTGGAGTTGGTATATATAGTTGGGGGGAAACTAGGTGGGTTTTAGGTGGTGCACTGTTATTTACTGTTGTTTTTTGCAAGTATTCACTTGCCTTGAGAATACCTATCTGATTCGTGATTCCGTGTTTCGTGATTTTGGTCTCGATCTAGTGGTCATCTGTATTTTGGCTTTTCTGGAAGTAAAAGTAGACCCAAATGTATTTATGTATGTATTTTATATATATATATATATATATATATATATATATATATATATATATATATATATATATATATATATATATGTGTGTGTGTGTGTGTGTGTGTGTGTGTGTGTGTGTTTTTATGATGTATGTCTTCGCTTAACTTAAATCTGTTTATGAATACTGGGAAGCTACATAAATTCTTAGGTTCAAAACACTAGCCCTTAAGGGGTTAAAGACATGCATTGGCAAGATTTTATTCAAAATGCTATTGGGTTATATGCATTTAAATGATTTTTTTTTTTTTTTTTTTTGCAAAGATGTACCTTGTGAAAATAGTTTTAACCCAAAGTGCTTGGTCAATAAAAGCTTGATTTTTCATAGAATGCCTGCTTGAAACATTCTTTTTGTTATTGATACTCTAGGTTTGTTGTTGTTTTGCTGATTTGAACTACATCAGGTGATCATTTTTTAGCATTGTGGGTATCTTGAATCCTTCAGATGATATTTTAGTTAGATTTATTGTCTGTGATGTCTTTATTTTAGATACTTGTTAGGGTCAGAGTAGAAAGAAGGTGGACTATCTTTTCCAACAAGGTACTTAAGTTGCTAGAGGATTTATATGCACATTTATTAAATTAAAGAGGAATTAAATGATTATTATGATAAAATCTTTCTGGAGAAGTGTGTGGCCCTTGATATGCTTAATAGAGAGTTGTATTTTACTAGCACCTTTCAGTTTTCTTTACTGAGTTAGAAGATTGTCTGGAAATCAGATGGCAACAAACTGCATTTAAATGGTCAGGGCAGTGATTATAAATACTGAGAGGGATGAATACAACCATGATACCCCAGTTAATAAAGTAAGTCCAATTCAAAAAGGTTTGAAGAAGCTTCATTTGCAAAAAAAAAAAAAAAAAAACTTCTGCAAAAAGTTGAATCAGTTAAACAAACATCTAACTAGGGTTGAGTAATCTATAATTAAAAGAAAGAAAATATATTTTTTTCTTTTTGAGGTGGGATATGGTGAACTTCAGCAACAATAAAATGTTCAGAATGGAAAACCAGTCCCTTGCAGAGTCCATAGTTGCAAGAGAAATAATCAGAAGCAAGACCTTTGCAAAATTTTCCACTATTGAGACCTTTCATGTTCTACTCTGCAGTACAGCTTTCAGAAAGATCAGATGTTTGTCATTATGATCAATCCTGCATAAGATATAACCCCTTATAGCTTAGGTTACTGTAGCAGTGATCATTCGAACATCTACTTCTATGGTAATTTTACTTAACATAACTGTACTTTCCCTTATCATAGTATGTTAATAGCTTGCTTGAACTAAAAGGACATTCTTCAGTAGATGGACAGTCACAAGAGGGAAGTGTCTGATGGAGACAACACAGCAGTCAAGTTTAAAAATAATAACTTTTATTGTAGTTTCCATCTAAGTGGCTATACATGCAAGTCCTTGTCTAAAGGATTGAAATGTGTTCCAGTGGTAATCTCACAGCTATGGAAGATAAATAAAAAGAAAAGGAAAAGCCTGTTTGAAGTAATCCACTGTTACATTCCTGTAGATATTTTGCAGGCAGACAGCTAACCAGAGTAGAATGTACACATTCTTTAAAATCATGTAATAAAACCCAAAGAAATCCTCCTTTGAGTTTTAAGATGTCTGCTTTATTCAAAGTAATGGTCACTTTTGTATATCAGACTTCACCAGATGCAAACAACTTTGGAAGATATTGGTGGAAGCCTTTGTTTTATTATTATTTTATTTACAGTAGAACCTCCAGAGTTGACCACCTTCTTACATTGACCACCTCCTTAAGTTTACCTAATTTTCATAGACCGGATTGACCACCTCTGTAAGTTGTATCTTGATCACTTGGACTGTGACACACAATATTAATTTACCCTCTATAACTTGACCAGTATTATTTTTTCTTTAATGTAAGTTATTTTTTTCATGTTTTATTATTACCACGTGTTGGATTAGGCCTAATGTCTAATTTTTTATCAAGTGTTGCTGAAGATTATTTCAATATGAAGGACTGTTCTGAAATGTAGGTACATCCTACAATTACAGAAACATTTTACAGTTAATTAAGACATGATGGCCCAAAGGAAAGAACTCAAAGAGCTGACACTGAAGGAAGAGGTTGATCTTCTACATTTTCTGGAAAGCAGCAGCCAAAGAAAGACAGGGAAACATTTTTATGTTAGCAAGATCACAGTTAGCAACATCCAAAAACATAAACGTGACTACTTGGAGAGATATGGTAAGGAAAGCGGAGATGTACAGCAGAAAAGGAGGAAAACTTCCCTCAATGAAGTGAATGAAGCCACATTAAGCTGGTTCAAACAAATGAGGGCAGTTAACGTCCGAATCTCTGAGCCGACAATCCAAGAAGTTGCTAAAAAATTTGCACAGGAATTCAGGGTGGCAGATTTCCAAACATCAAGTGGCTGGCTCAAGAAATTTAAACTGCAACAAAGGTCTCCCAGAAAGTCTTGTGAGGTGAATCCAATGAAGTTCCAGTAAACGTTGTGATAGAGTTCATCAAAAAGTTCCCGGACTTTGCCAGAGGCTTCAAAGATGACGACATCTTTAACGCTGACGAGTGCAGACTCTTTTTCAAGGTGATGTCTTGTCATGAAGGGTGACAAATGTAAGAGCAGAAAACTTTCCAAAGAATGTTTCACAGTTCTGCTTTGTGCTAGCTCAACATGAGAGAAACTAAAACCCTTGGTGATTGGTAAATCGCCAAAGCCACACGCATTCAAGAACCTGAAGCCTGAATACTTCCCCGTCACTTGGAGATCAAACAAATGCACATGGATGACTGATGCCATATTTGAGGAGTGGGTTCAGGGTATTGACCGAGAAATGAAGAAATGGTCAATTCTACTGACAGTAGTCAACTGTCCTGGCCACCTGCAAATGAATCATCTCACAAATGTGACACTGAATTTTCTTTCTCCAAACACGACCTCAGAAATCCAATCTCTTGACCAAGGCATCATCAAAACATTTAAAATGCACTACCAAGCCCAGCTTCTGCAGTGAGTCATTACTAAAACACAAACCTGTGGCCCACCTGCAGAAGCAACTTCATCCACCACATAAGTTAACACTCTGGATGCTGCCCTCGGGATCAGTTCTGCTTGGAATAAAGTTCAGCCAGAAATGATACAGAAGTGTTTCCAGAAACTTGGATTTGTCACAACCCAATAGCACAATGTTTTGGCCCCATCAGACAGTCCATCTCCCGTGGCAGAATTCCAAGTAATAGATTTTTAAGGTTTTGTTGCAGGTGGCAACCTGTAATGAACCTGACCCAGAAGCAGTTTTCCAAGTGATATTGACCGAAGTACAGACCAGAGTAAAAGTGTATGAAGCAGCTGATGAAGTGGAAGAAGCAAGTGAGGATGACACAGAAATTCCAGAGACTGCAAAAGAAGAGAATGTCAGGCATTTGAGTTGAAGTAATTTGCTGTGGAAAAATGCCCAGGTATGCTGAGTGGTGTACCCAGTGTTGAGAGTGCTTTCTCCACTTACCTATGTAATAAGAATATGAAACAGACCCAAGACTGATTCTTTTTTCAGAAGGGATGAACCATAAAATGTTTTGATTTTGTATGATACTGTATGTATGATTTTACTATGTTTTGATTATGTATGTCATATGATATTCCCTAATAAAAGCTGTGCAAGAAAGTAAAGTACATGTATGTATCAGTACAGTAGGCCTAGCTCCTTTTGTTGACCACCTCCTTTTGTTGACCACCTCTGTATGTTGACCAGTTTCTTATAGTCCCTTGGGTGGTCAACCTACAGAGGTTCTACTGTAGTTTGTTTTTGCTTCATAAACTTTACATTCTGATGAACAAGAGTATGTTGTAGTTGGATATGAGACTGTTACCCCTTTATTCAGCAAAGTGTTTTTTAACCATGCAATGTTTTCCAAATGTTTACTATGAATGTTTCCTTCCCATCATTATTAGGCAGTACGTATTTAGATGGAACACCTATTAAACAAGCTTTTAAAAAGTGTGTCAGTAACGGTTATGTAAGTAATTTCTTACTTTCCAGTGCTACTGTACATCTTTATGAACAGCTGGTAATTCGAGATTTTAAAATGTCATTTTGATAGTCCTTAAAACTTATTTATAATTTGACTAAGTTAGAATGGAAAGCATTGCTTGGCTACAGAATATGTGCAAACAGAACAAAATAATCTTAAAAGAAGTGTATGAAGGAGGCAGCATTGCTCTCCCTACTTCTGCACAGTATAAATGCCTGTATACACAGCTGCTGTTTAATATTAACACACATCAGGTGTTGCCTAATAGATCCACACTGAAGGTGTCAAAAGGGAGTGTTTTGTGATTTTTTAAGAGATGTTTAGAAAAAAATGTTCTGACCAAAAAACAATGTTAACAGTTCAACTATAGTGCCTGAAGGTTACCTTATTCTATGAATTCCCAAGATCCACAAACCTGTGTTCCCTGCCCTTTCTTTCCTCCTAGTTTCCAAAATGCAGAACGTTGTTAGAAAATCAGTTAAATTATTGGATCAGTCCTTGCAGCCTTTTAATTAGAGTCTGATTCCTGCCACCTGACTGGAAAAAATAGAATTGTTTGTCTGGCAAGGTAACTTCTTCTGGGCTATTTTAGTTGTGCAAGTCTTTTCCAGCAATGTTGCCCATTCATATGGCAATAAAGTGCTGGTTAGCAGGTAGCTTTTGGAATTGTGTCTATACCATAGCTATTTATTGTTAGGCAATAAAACTAGTTATGGTATTTACATTGTTGGGGTACTGCAATGGGGGGGGGGGTAGCATTTGCCTGCACATATCCAAATACCTTTATGAATAAATTTGAACAATACACTTATGCTGCTCCTTTTTCATGAAATATATGTTTTACACATAGTGCATATGATTTAGTTTTTATTTTTCAAGGATGTGTTGACATATTCCTTAATTTTGTTTAGCAATTAAGTTCTAATCATCTTAGTAAGTTTATTGGGAGCTTCTTTGTAACTCCTGTGGACTATCTGAATTTGTCATTGCATAACTAGCAGGAGAGAGATTTTTTCTGATGTTCATAGCTAACTACAATTATCAGTGCCTTGCTTTATAGCACCAAGAGAGAGAATGACTCACTGATGAGGCTGTATGTCAACTAACCCACCACTCTTTTGTGGTAGGATTAACTGAAATTAAATAACAGTTAATTAGCACAGTGGCTACAACCAAGTCCTAAACTATGTCATGTTATTGGTATCTTTATTAATTCCAAAAATGAAAGCGAAAGTCTGAACTATTTTCAAGAGTCCTTTACTGTTCTTTTTGTTGATGCTGTCAACTGTAAGTTGATCTGAAAAGTTCATTTGATGAAAGTGCTCATCACCGAAAAGAATAATAAAGGATTGTCGAAAATAATTAACTTTCCGTTTCCTCTTTCAAATTAAGAATGATACCTGATAGCACGGCGTACCATAAAATTTGATTGGAAATACTGTTATGATCAACTCTGTTGCTTAATTCTAGTTTTATAGGAAGAGTGACTATCCTTAGTACCCCATCTTTTTACTCCAAAAAGAGAATTTCAAAAGGTTACAAGGCTGTATAAGACATGTGCTAGCTAGATGTTATTCATCTTGATCACTGGTATAGTACCCTTAGCTACATAGGTTATATCCTGACAAGGATATAACAGCCAGCCAGCTTCCAAAGCTTCAGGGCACCTTCCACAAGCTCAAATGTCAAGCAGCTCAAGTTGAGATGACTAAAATGCAAGTTTAGGCGCAAAGTCCTTCAAAGTTTTACTGCAGCCAAAGAAAGCAGTCCTCTGAGGCATTTCACAATTGACAGTTGGCTACTGCTTTCCTTTGCTGGGCAGATAAGTTCCTTTTGGGGAAAACCTTCCATTGTATTAACTTTATTAATTTCTTCTTCAGGAAGGTTATTTTAATGCTATGAGTGTTGATTTCTAATGGACTGTCTTGAGACTGCAACATTCTTTTAAATGGAACACACACTTTTTCTGTCAGTTTAAAAGTAGTGTAAGCTGAGAACATATTTTCTGTGGAGAAATTGTATTTATTTTTCCATTGTGGGGCTGCCGTGGTGTTTTAAATTGCTGTTTACTATGTTTTTTTTCTGTCAAAAAAGTAACTTTTAAGAACTGGTTGTTTTACCAACATTTACTGCTTGTCTTCCATAGGAAAGAGTTAAAATTTTTGGCTTGTCTATGGAACAAATCGACAGTCCCATGGTCTGTCATTTTTCCAGCCACAAAAAATAAATAAATAAATAAGTAAAGCAAACAGCCTTTGCCACCACAGCAGGCTAGCAATTTGCCTCACCCACATGTGGGTGATTGCTATGGCCATTTGTACTTCAGACCACTCATCTTTTACCCTGGATCCCTCTGGTGTAACAACTACAGCCACTATGGACCAGGGGTCAACCACATCTTCTGTGGATGTTGGAGGCCTTTCAGTGGTTACAGGAGTTATGCTTGTTGGTCCTGGAAGAAGAAACCAGGAAGGTCCCCCTGTTGTGTCAGAATAGTGTGCCCATTCCTGGGAAAGCAGCGGCTGCCAGTAGTAACATGGTTGACCCCATTTTCCTGTCAAGAAGAAACACAAAACCAAGCATGTGTGTACTCCTCAATTTTTTTTGTATAATAGTAATTTACTGGGACTGGCTCAGGGTTTAATTCAGGCTGTTGATTATTCCTGTAAAGTAGTTTCTGCGAAAAGAAAGTTGAAATAAATCTTTTCCTAAAGAGATTCAAGATTCTGTTTCTGATACTGACCAGGAAGATGCAGGGATGGATTCATGGTTTTGTCCTAAGATTTCTGATTCAGACTCGGAGAAGAGCTCAGTTTATGATTCTCCCTGTGATGGTTTCTCTTTTTCTGACACTATTGGTGGGGGATCAGTGAGGTTTATCAGTCCCTGAGAAAATACTACAAGTTGTTACAGAAGAATTTTCCAACACCTACATTCATTCCTCCTATCCTGTCTACTTTACAGGATGTGTGTCTTACTGCCTACAGATTTCTTGATAGTCAGCCAGTTGTCCCTAAAATGGCATATAGGATATATAAAGTTCCTCAGTCTTTTAAAATTTTATATACTGTTCCCAGTCCTGGCCCAGCAGCTGTATCTGTAGTTGACTTCAATGCTGCTAAGTAGTTAGCTAATTCCAATCTTATTCTTTCTAATAAGGATGGGAAATTATTGCTAGATATGGGAAAAAAGTGTATACTTTGGCAACTTTGATTTTTAAAATTTTAAATTGTCAAGCTCGTATGTTAAGGTTTGTTCTGACTAATTGTGAAAATAGAAAGTTTTATCAACCGTTTCTTCATGTGAGGAAAAATCTGCTTTAAATAACTTAGTTTGTGCTATTGTATGGGTCAGCTGCAGTGGTGCACCAGTTAGTTCTGTCGCCTCACAGCAAGAGGTTCTCAGGTTCGATTCTTGGCTGGGCGCCTTCTCTGCAGGGTCTGTTCTAAAGACATGCGAGTAGGCGTGTGTGTGTGTGTGTGTGTGTGTGTGTGTGTGTGTGTGTGTGTGTGTGTGTGTGTGTGTGTGTGTGTTGCTTCTGTGAAGGTAGAGCGCCAGGCTGGCAACTCGACACTGTGAAAATTCCACTGCCAATCAATCTGAGGACCAGTGATCCACTGTGGTTGACCCCTAACAGTAGAAGTCGAAAGACATTGCTTTGCTTTGTTCTGTTGTACAGGTTACTACTCATTATTTGCAGTGTGTATGACTCTGTTGATACTTTTTCCAGGGCTATGGCCACTGGTGACTGTTTTAAGGATGTTTGCTTTGTTTCATTCTCAGAACCTCCCAGATGATGTAAACAATAAGGTTTTAAATTCTCCCTTGGATGGATGCTTAGCGTTTGGCCCCTCCCTTTGCTACAGAGGTGATCAAAAAGTGTGATGAAAGGGACCAGCTTATCCAGGGAATCTCTAGGCAAGAAAGTCTGCTACTAGAAAATCATATATTAGCTAATGGAAAAGGTTTTCTATTTTGTTGCCAGCAACATAACCTACACCTAATTTGGGCTAGTTGTTCTCGGGTTTTACAATATCTATGTGAATTACTATCCTATGACCTTTCTTATTCCATTGTCAAGGTTCATTTATCAGCATTTTCAGGATGTATGCCCATGGATCCTTCTTTTTCAAGGCAGTCTCATGTCAAAACTTTCTTGAACAGAGTTTTGAATAAGAGGCCTCCAAGTAAACTGTTGGCCCCTACTTGGGATCTTAATTTTGTTACAGAGAAGCTAACACTTGCTCTGTTTGAACCAAGTGATCTGAATGATAAACTTCTAAATAAGGAAAACAGTTTTACTGATTGCTGTGACCTTTGCAAGAAGTGTATCTGAGTTGCAAGCTCTTATGGTGAGTCAATAGGGACAGAGTTTCTTTGAGAACTAATCCTTGTTTTATGACTGAAGTGGTACGTGAGTTTACTTTAAGCCAAACTATCCATCTCCCTGTTTTCTTTCTTGAACCTAAAAATGAGGTTGAAAGCATACTCCATACACTGGATGTCCACAGACAACTCTTGTACTTTCTTGACAGAACTAAATCTTTCAGATCCTTGGATCAAGTGTTCATTTCTTATGAAGGCAAAAAATAGGGACAACCTATGTCAGAACAGACTATTTCCCAATGGTTGGGTAAGGCCACTGCATTTCGTTATGCTCACCATGACAATTATTCCAGGCAGATTCAAGGCCCACTTTACCAAGACCTTGGCTTCATCTGTGGCTTGTTGGAAAGGGTTGGATTCTAGAAGTATTCTAGATACTGTTATTTGGTCCCCTTCACGTACTTTTACAAAGCACTATAGGTTGATTACTTCTCTGTGTCCAGATCATGCTTTGCTAGGATCAATCTCCAGTGGCTTCTGGACCCTTTTTCTTCCACCTCACATATCGCTAGGGCTATTGCAGCAGTGATCAATATGAGGAACATAGTGCAGTTGTGTAACTTGAACTTGCCATAACAGTAGATGTTCAAATAATCACTGCTGCAGTATCTGCTCCCTTCCTCCATTCCCTGTGTTTTTGGTGCATTTTTTATGGCAGAGTGTGGACATTTATTTTTTTATTATTCCTGTGACTGGTCTTTCAGGGCTCAGCCTCCCTCTCTCTGCTGGCTGGAAAGCTCTGAAGGGCTTTGCACCCAAACTTGTGCTTAAGTCAGCTCAGCTCTTGCTGTTTCATAGTTTGGCCACTTAGAAGGTACCCTGAAGCTTTGGAAGCTGGCCAGCTGTTATATCCTTGGCAGGATATAACCCATATAGCTAAAGCTACTGCAGCAGTGATCATTTGAACATCTACTGTTATGGTAAGCTCAACTTACACAACTGGACTATTTCTGAATGAATGCTATTTTAAGATAAAATAACATGAAGGCTGTATAAGCTGTTGAGGCTTCTAAATATGTTAACAGAAGGAGGTCCTTTCTCCCTCTCTCCTCTCTCTCCAGAGGAGGAGGAGGTGGAGTGCATGCCATTTTTCTCAAAGAGAATCCCTGATGGAAATCTGAGATCTTCCAGAAGCACTGGCTTTGAGGTGGAATAGGATAGCTTTGAGAGGTTATGTCTCAGAAGAGGCTGACATGCCCTAAGTAGCACATTCCAAATGCTGGGGTAGTATGGGTCATATACATTAAGTGTAAGGACCTGATGGGGGGAAATGAATGGTCTGTGATTGATTGGGGGAGCCTGATGATCAAGTTAGTAATAGGAACTGTTCTACGTTTCTGAAGGCATTTCCCCCTCAATTGGTAAATAAGTAACTATAATGCAGAAACATATTGGCTCTAGATGATTGTCACTGTTGAAGTGGCACCCTAACCCCATGCATAAAAATAGGTAAAAGAGGTTAAGGATGGATAGATTGGTATGTTCTGCTACTGGACTTTATTCTGAAAACAATCATACCTAAATTTCTTACTCTTGGTTGCTGGATTGCATGACAGGTTTATTTCTATTTGGGTTTTTTTTGTTTGTTTTTTCCATAAAACACACTAATATGCCCAAGACCATACCAGTGAGCAGTCATGTGTCTTTCCAGATATACTGAGATATTAATTCTCTTAAGTATTTGGTACAACACTTTGACTTATGACAGAGCTCCTTTCCAACAATCCTATTATAAGTCAGTTCTGTATACTGTTTCACAGGAACCATTACTGTGTGTAGGTAATTTACTTGCATAAGTACTACGTTACAGCTGTCTTAAGTCTGAGTGGTCTTAAGTTACATATATTGCAAGTCCAGGGCCTGCTTATTCGTATGGGAATGACCAGTTGATCTGTATGGTTAAAGATACAGGAACATCTGAAAGACTATGAGTAAAAATTTGGACAATAGTTCAGCTCAACATTTTCATGGCATACATAGTTTTGTTATGGGGCATATTTTGCTTCATATAAATTCACTTAGGAACACAGACACATCCTTTTGAGTAAATTAATAAATTGAATACATTGAAAATTACATGTGTTTATATTCAAAACCTTGGCCCCTAAGTGGTTCAGTAAAGATAAACCTTGATGAGCTTTTATTTGAAATGCTGTTAGATAATTACTTACTTCATGGTAATTTGTATTTAAGATGAGAGTTTTTGTGAATGCCTACCCTTTCAGGAGGTTAACTCAAAAATGTTTAGCAAATAACAGGCTGTTTTAACAGAATACTTGTGTGGAATATTTTGTTTATTTTGGATCACATTTCAGGGTGCACCTGGATGCTGCAGGATGATGACTTTCTTATAAAAATTATGCAGTCATAGAAGGGGTTCCTGTATTACAAGCTGTATTTGAAAAGCAGAACCAGCCAGGGTGCCCTCGTTCCCCTTTGTTATTTGCCCTACAGTTAGAGTAATTGGCAGAAAAATAAGGAACTCGTGCATTCAATGGTATAACCGGTATGGTTCTCATGAAAAATGACCCATGTTTGCTGATGAAATTATTTTGTACTAAAATACAGGAAATTATATTTTAGTGCTGTGGAACATTTTGAGAGCTTCCTTTTTTCCACAATATAAAATAAATGAAGATAAAATAAGTTGTTGTGGCTGTGTTCCCATACACATTTATTGGTTCAGCATTTCCCTTATTTATGGGGGCATGATAAGATGAAATATTTAAATGTTTGGATTAAAAATGATTCTAATATGGCAGCTAAGGGTGTGTGTGAGAAGAGACTAAGCAAAAGATAATACAAAAATGGAGAAGTTGGAAGCTCCTCATGTTAGATATAGATAGTAAGGCACAAGCAGTGAAAATGTTTTTAGGTCCTTTAATATTATATACAAATCAGGCATATTTTTATCTAATAGAGGATGAGCTATGGGACATAATTAATAAAGAACTGAAGGAATTTATTTGAGTGAGAAAGGAGGCAAGAGTCAAGTGAGATAAAATGTTTCTCCCTAGAGAACAAGGTATTTTAGGATTACCAGATTTGAAGGGATACTTTATAGCTACACAGTTAAGGCTCATATATCTAACACAAGCAGAAGACTACAAATCAAAGTGGAAATGAAGTTAAAATGGGGAGCTTCGTGAAATATTGGGGGGGTAGGATTTTGGATGCAGTCCCTTATGGAGAACAATAGCAGCCATACAGAATGTACAAAGTAGAAGAAATTAGTTTGAGAACGTCGCCAACAAGGAATGGGAAAGGAGATTTCACCAACAGGGGATAAACTGCAAGTAGAAGCATAGAAAATAGGCAAGAAGGAGCTGGAATTTCTGGGAAAAAATTACCAAAAGGAACCAAGGTGCAGGAAGCAAATAACTAGGGAAAGAAAAGGCTTAGGATGGGATGAGGCCAAGTAGAAGTTTTGACTGCAGGTTGGAGACGGCCTTCCGTACCAGGGATTGGTAACACAGAGTACAGGCACAGAGAAAGAAATAGGGAAGTCTTAAATGAAAACCAGTTCTGGGTGAGTTTATAGCTGAACCTAACAATAATACATGATAGCTATAAGAACCAACAGAAGAGGTTAGAAAGGACTAGGAAATGAAATTGGAAAGGCAGTATATAAACACAGTGGGAGGATATTTGTATGGCTCCTAAGTATGTAACAAAATCTAGAAGGTTTAGAATTTTTGAATGGAAGTGTTTGTATAGGTATTTTTATACCTGAACTAAGGGGGATTTTTAAACAGGCAAACAGCAATTGTTGGAGGTATGATGAGAAAGAAAGGGGTACCTGAGAACATTTTTTTAGGAATGAAACCAATCAGTAGATTTTAAAAATTACTTAAAGAATTGTTGGGGGCTAATTATTGTAAGGAAATTATTCTTATGAATTTGGATGTAGAAACTGAATTTTCTAGATATAGTAAGGCCCTACTAAGTTTAATATTGTTGGGTGCCAAAACAGTAATTACTAGAAAATGGAAATCAAATGTTAAACCAACCATGACATAATTACTGAATGTTGTAAAAGAGATGAAGTACATGGAGGTAGGATCTTTAGAAAAAAGGAAGAAGCATATGTTGAAATAAATGAAATCTGTGGGAACACTACATGCAAAATAATGTTCAGGAGGAGGAGGAGTGAAATTTCAGGGAAGACAGGAGTAGAGCAGTCTTAAGTAGTTGAGTAATAACTGAGAAATAAAACACGTATGTATAATGCATGAAAAGGAAAAACCTATGTAATGGTTTATTTGCTTTTTATAACTGTATGTGAACCCATTTAATTTTGTCATATGTGAAGTTAATAAAGGTGTTTAAAAAAAAAGAAAAGCAATTCTGGTGTCATGCATCAGCTTTTAATGCAGTAGCAGCTTTGCTGGCAGCATCTTTTCTTTAGTAGCTACGGGAGTGGGTGGCTTCACCTGCTTTTTCATTTCTTTCCCTGCTGTTACATGAATCTCATTTAAAGATGCATGAAACCTTGGTAGGAGTGCAGATCTTAAAATTATTGGAAATTATTTTTTTAAATCTCTTTTTATTAAAATTTTCATTGACATTTTTAGTTACTTTAAGGATAAAGAAAAACAACAAATAATAACTTCATGGATTAAATCGCATCAATGTTTCTTATAAAAATAACCAGCTTATAATAAATATAATAAGCTTAGTATTATTCAGAATATTGTCACAAAAAGTGAAAAGATTGTTCTGATATAACTAGCAACATTTTCTAGTTACTGGTTTTAATCTTTAGTAGCAGTACTATTACAGTATTCTAATCCTAGGTGACTTTTAACTACCCATCCAATAACTAGAAAGCTTCTATAACAAGTAATAAGCATGCTCATCAGTTCCTCAATTTTATCAGTACTAATTCATTAAATCAAGTAGTTCAAGCTCCCATTAGAGGTGACAACATACTTGTCCTCATCCGTACAAATGTTGCCAGTGCCTTCACCCCTACTGACATTCCCTTCTTTTATTTTTTGTGCCCCTTGAGAGATCGTAACCAGCGTGGTCCCCAGTGGCACACTTCCATGCCATGTCTACCTGCCTTTTCTCTTACCCCCCCAGACTTACACCAATACTGCTGAGGCCAGTTGTGGCTTCTAAGGGTGCCCTGAGGGCTCACCCATCTCCACTTCCATCCTTGGAGAGAGTGTTTTTTTATATGTCCTCCCCACGTCCCTGCTCTATGTCCTATGAGCACTGACTACATTCAAGTGCAGCTTCCCTCTCTAAGGGAGTGTCATCAACAACCCTCCCACATACACACCCAGGGCAGGCATGCCTATCCCTCCTTGCTGCTTCGTCAGTCACCCAAGCTACTAATTGATCCCAGTTTGACTAGGTCATAGTAAAGACTCTATACCACTGGAGCAGCCAGTGTCATTTCCTCCTTGATCAAATCTGACCATCTAACTGTCATCTTCTCCCTCAGGACTAGTAGCATCCTGCCCAGTAATTTTACCATATTCACAGATTCGCCAAATCCAGCCTAATATCTCTACCTGAGGGTCTGAAGAAGATCAGAAGCATCCTAACTGACATAGTCAGTAAGACCATTGCATATACCTGTGACTTCTACACAGATCTAAAATAGTGTATACACCACTCCATTCCCATTAAACATAGGTATATTAAGAAATTCAAAAGTAAACCTCTGGGATGGAAATCCTAAATAAACAAGCTCAATTGCAAAAGGGGGAAAAATACTTATTTAATGTAAGTCAGGCCCACCATCTACTATAAGAAGGTACTTAAGCAGGCCGGCAAAGAATTTAAGTACACCATTAAGAAGACAAAGGCAGGATGTGAAATGTAAGTAGCCATCTACTTCAAGGATAATCATGAGGCTTTTTTAAACTATGTTAAAAAATAGAAATATCAGCAGCCAACACTGCACCAAGTTCTAGTTAAATGGTAGTACCTCTTCTCATCCCAAAAACATAAACATCTTATTTGACTAATTTAAGTTTTAGTTTTAACCTTCTCACTCACACTCATGCTCCTTCCCTTGAATCAGCAAATTCAGTTCCCCCAAAAATCACTATGAACCAGCCCATAGAAGCTCTATCCAAAACCAAAAACAGTAGCCACATGTGCCAATCAGTATACCAGGCCGTCTCCTAGTTAATTAATGATATTGTTAAATCCTTTTAAACTTTATCAGATTAAGTCTCTTCCTAGGATATGAACCAGACCTCTGAAGAATGATTGTTGTGCCAGTCCACAATGGCAGATCCACCACAGATCCTGGCAGCTATCATCCTATCAGCCTCACCATCATCATCTTTAAAATCATGTAACATACCTTGGTCATATCATAAACAGTGAAGCTGGTGACCCACAAACCCTCTCTCACCTAAGCAGTTTGGCTTTTGAAAGGTTACTTTCTTTGGAAATGTAACAGATACTATCAAGTAAAGGCCAAGGCCATTCTTTTGATATTGCTAGTCTGGACCGTGCATAAACCTTCAGTATAGACCCCATACTGGCATTATTAGCAAACTCACTAGTCCTAATGTAAACCCCTCTGTCACCCACTGGGTTGCAAATTGGATCACTGAATGTACAAACAGTGAGAGTTGGTGTACCTTCTTAACTAAAAAGCACATTACTAGTAGTGTCCCCCAGGGCTCAGTACTAGATCACCTCCTCTTCGACATCTAGTTTTCAAGTTATGAAGGCAGGTGCCAAAAGTCTGTGGCTTGCCAGATTTACTTATGACTTCATACTGGGTGCTATTATTGACTTCCTCCATAAACACTCATATCCTCCAAGCGAAGTTTGCTAGAACCAGCAGTTGGTGAGCCAACCATGGTCTTAAGCTTAATGCCAAAAATGTAATGCAGTTGCATTTGGGAAACAAGTCTATCTTACTGATTAGCACCTAAAGTGGACCATACTTAAATTTAAAATTCATTAGATTTATGTACCATCATTGGCAGTGAAGTATGTTTCAAACAACATATATCAGTCATAGTTAAGAAATCCTGCTACTGTTATCAAGGGTATATCCTCCAGGCCCAAGGATGTCATAATCTTTTTCCTATTCTTCCTCCCCTAGGCCAGTCATAGGGAATTTCTCACCATTTGAAATACACCACTCCAAACACCTTGTCCAGCTAAAAATACACAATGTTTTCTAACTAAAAATAAATAAATAAATAAATGACTAAGTTCCCTTGGCTACCTGGAAAGCCTAAAAAGCCTCCCACTTTTCCTTGTCTCATAACAGTTCACAAGTAATGATCACTGGCTTGCTTTTTAGGCTATGAAAGATCCTGCCCAACTAGACCTCCTTCACCTCAGAAATGCTGGCAATGCTAAAAACACTTGCTTCAAAGTTCTCATCCTTAATTGTAACATAAATACAACTTCTTGGAGAGATAGCTTCCTCACCCAAAAATACTTGTTTCTATGGAACAAGTTCCCCTTTTTATCATACCTTGTATTTCACTGGCCTCCTTCAGATTCTGCTTTGATGGTTGTGTGGGTACTCACAAATTGGGTAATCAGTATGGTCCTCATTGAGTGGGTTAATAAAAAAAAAAGTCATTAGACACTTTGAGTTGTGTGGTTAGGCGATGATTTCATAGGTTCATAGGTTAGTACTAAGCTAACTGCCCTTGCGAGCCATTTTAAGCCTAGCCAATTATCACTTGTAAGATTCAAACCCTGCACCTTGTGTTTGTAAGGCAAACACCTTAACCATTAGGCCACCCTAATGTCTGTTCAAGCATCACCCTGTGTTGGGGTAATATCTCTTCAAATCTAAGCTTTAATGTATTCTCTGACCATAGCTAAGATTACTCTAACCAGGACATATTATCATGGCATAATGTAAGCTAGTATTGTCTCATATCCCCTCTTAAACCAATTATATGCTGTTAAGAAGACAGAGCTTCACAAAATAGCTTTGGTTTGTCCTTATTTCTGTTGAAAGCACTGCTTCACATGTGCAGCGGCTATCTTTTGCTTTTAACCAGAAGTAATATAAATCACTTTAAAAAGCTAGTTAGATACTCAGATCTACCCATGTGGATTACTTTATTGATTTTTGTAAAAGAAGTGAATACAAATGAGGTAAATAACAGGATGAAACACATTTTTTGTCAGACTGTACTATTCAGGTAAAACTACTTTGTATTGTTTAGTAGCAAACTAAAAACAAAAGTGAAATTTGGAAACTTAGCAGAGACTATTACAGCAGTAATAGGAAAATAATACCATATATATATATATATATATATATATATATATATATATATATATATATATATATATACACACACACACACACACACACACACACACACACACACACACACATATATATATATATACACACACACACACACACACACACACACACACATATATATATATATATATATATATACACACACACACACATATATATATATATATATATATATATATATATATATATACACACACACACACACATATATATATATATATATATATATATATATATATATATATATATATATATATACACACACACACACACACACACACACACATATATATATATATATATATATATATATATATATATATATATATATAAAGCTGTTGACTAGGTATTTTTTAACCAAGAAATAAAGGGCAGCTGTATAACTTCACTGCTGTCAGAAAAGAGGATCATAGATTATCCAGTCCATCCACTTCAACATGTGGGATTGGTCATAGTCAGCTTGCCCCCATCAGAGATCGGATTTTCTCCTGACAGTTCAAATTCCTCCCCTGATTCCTACAGTGCTTTGCTCCTCCCTCAACCTTCCAGATCTCATTTGCCACAAGTAGGAATCAGATGCAATCTTCACTTGCATAAGTTAACTAAATATGGTGTTACAGCTAAAAAGGGCCAAGAATCAGGTCCCAAATATCAGGAGAAACTTTTATTTGTTCATTTTAAAAATGAAGTAGTCATATGTATGTAATCTAAAAGTTATTTTAATGTCTCCTCAGAATTATTGCAAAACAAATTTCATCCAAAATGTGTTATAAAGGATTCAAAAAGCAGAATATTCAGAAGTAAAAATGTATTTCCTTTCCCAAAACCATAAAACTAAATTAGCATAAATGGGTGCATATGCTCTTTTCATTGCAACACCTCGAATTTGTTGATAGAATTCCCCCTCAAAATAAGGGAAGTTGTTTAACACCACTTTCATAAATCATAAGGTAAGCCTTAAATCTGTGGTACTCAAAAATATTCCATTCCAAAACGTTTTCCTCAGACCACTGTAACCCCATACCATGTGGCATGACAGAGAATAACGATGTCAATAGTAACAAATAATAAACCTTCGCCTTGCAGCTAGTTAGTAGGAATTCCCAGGAATTTCTAAGTATGTAGTGATGTTGCTGATCAAAAGACTTCAATTTTTTTGTCTACAAATGGATATTTTTTCTAACCTTCTTCAGGTAAAATGGGTCTGAGAGGGGGATTTTCTATATTCTCATGGGTTTGGGGATTCTAGAAATTGTAGGGAATCACTGGATACTCAACTCTTAAACAGTCATATAACTGAGTAGCAATGCCTCCCTGTAAAACCAAACTTTTAAGAACAAAATCAGTTTTCTTGTACATAATATTAATTTCATTTCTAAAAACATGTAAACATTTATCAGTTCCTATTGAAATATGAAATGTCTTTTTGTGTAATCCACGTTGTCCATAATAACCAGCCCCCCAGTTTTGTTGGGGTTTATTAGTTGGAGTGGCTGGATATTGACCAAATTATGGAGCAGCTCAGTTTGATCTTTGTTTAAATTTTTGTTATTATATTTAGAATTCCTAGAATTAAATTCTGTTACATCTCTTTCACACATGGTGGTAATGGTGGAGTTTAGAACACATTTCTCTTTTGTAAATTAGTACTACTAAGGAGGATTAACATAGTAGAATCTTTAAATATGTAAGCAAAATTTAGTTTTCTGGCAAATAATATAAGTTCAATTAACTAGTCAAAGAAACCTGACTATACAAACTGGAATCCTTTCTGAAACAAATTGCAATATCTTTGGTCAGTGTTTAAATCACTGTAGTCAAAAGACTTATAATCATTCAGACCTTACAAAATTCCTTTGATGGAAATCTCCGTATCACCAGAGGTGGGGAAAATACTTAATATATTCTCCTTCCTCCCTGACCACACCCTATTCTTGGCATTTAATCCACCCATACCTACTGATTCTCCTTGGCTGTCTTTGTATCCCTTGTAGGAGCAACTGAGCAGTCACGGGGATCATCTCAGAGGGTGTTATCTGAAAGGGTCAGCAGGACAATGTTGATCACCCAATTATAAGTTTTGCTCATTGCTTCAACCTTTCTTTTCCTGACCTTTTCCAGGGTATAGATATTTTAGAAAAAGTAGTATTGAAATTCTTGCATTGCTGAAGGTAGGATTTATTAGCTCATAGTCTTTTTGTCTCTCAAATTTGTTTATTTTTTTATTTTTAATAATTAATACATTATTTTAAAAAGTGTTAGCCAGCTGTAAGTTATGAAATTTAAATAAGATACTCACCAAGCTTACCAAAGTTGATTGTTGTACATTTCCCCAGTACAAGGTCTCTTTGAACAAGAAATATATTTTAAGCCAGATGTCCAAATTGGGTTTTTGACTAAAGGACCATTCATAGTTCTCCACATTTTTGTCTAAACCTGTGCAGTGATTGTTGGCACTTGTGTTTACTTGGAGTGACGTTATCATCCATTCCTGCTTAGACTTGGTCAACTGTTAATGCTTCCTGCATCACAGGTCAAATCAAGTTGTTCACTTCATTATACCCCTGGTTATCTCCAGGGGGCAGGTATGATGCAAAGTCACATGTAGTCCTTTCAGTAGCTGTTCAGATTTTGAATTTGAGTAAGTAATCTTGTCAGCCGTGTTAAGTCTCCAATTAAGAAACTAGGATTCAAGAACTCCCCAAATGTACCAACCTTATCCCGAAACAGTTCTGGAGAAAACATAGTAAATGTCCTCTTAAAATAACAAACCAGGAATGAGAAAAAGAAGGGAAAGCATAACCAAACTACCAGACTCAAAGACAATGTTATACATGAAGACATCTAAGAATCAGTCCCCTAAAAATTCAGAGAAACTTTTATTTGTTAATTTTAAAAATAAATTAGTCTTTTCTTTGTAATTTAAACAGCCTTTTAAAGTCTCCTTGGTATCTTCCCAAAACAAATGTCTTGCAAAAATCAAGTATAAAAGGTCCAACAAGCAGAATATTCAAAATTAAGCATGTATTCCCTTTCCTAAATCCATAAAACTAAATTAGAGTAAATAGGGGCATATGCTGCCCTGTGGCAAAATCTTCAGTTTCTTGATAGAATTCCTCCTCAAAATAAAGGAATTTTTTAACTTAATCTTGGGGTTAATGCTACTGCTTTGCTCCTGTTGAGAGAAGAAACACAGGGACATTAGTTCCTGCAGGTCTCTGAGAGCAGTTTCTGTAGGACTTCACTGAATGGTCTGTGTAGCTTGGCAGATAAACTACCTGTGAAATTTCCTCAATACTTAGTTACACAAAGAGCAACTAGTTTGGAAGTTGAGCACTGCTCCATGAGTTTAGTGTCAGATAGTCTTAATTGTACTTTATATTCTTGCAGCTTCCATGTTAGCCAGCTGTAAACTCCTTATGTACCATCCCCTTGTGGATCATGCAGTAAGGATTCGTAACCATGGATGTGCACTTTCCTACTATCTTTGCTACAAGTTTGGTGAATGTGGGTGTCTTGAGCCAATGTAGCAATTGTCTCATGTTTACAGACAACATACATTTTTTAAACATGTTTATTAAACTGTAACTTAAGACATAGGCAAACATACATTTACAGAAAAGAAAACAATCCATATTGACATTTTTTTCATTTACATGCCTTGTATATCAAATATTTTTTGTAACTGTCATCAATCCAACATTACATAAATTGTTTAATTCCTGTCCCCCCTGCCTATTTTCTGCACTTCTGCTTACAATCATCCCTATCAGCAAAATCTCTTTACTACATTCTCATTTTTTTCTTAGTTATTGGAATACTTTATGCTAGTTTATGAATACAGTATTAAGTATGGTGGGTATTTTCCTTAAGGGTCTGCATCCAAAATCCCATTCTCTCTTTGTTTCTTGAACTTCTCCCCTGCGTCATCATCATCCCTTTCTATTCTTAATTGTAACCTTTTGCTTGTGATATGTATTTGAACCATAATGTTCCAAAGTGTCCCTTCAAATCATGTAGCTCTAAACCACCTTGTTCTATTAGAAGGATTAACTTATCCCAGTTACCTCTTGCCTTTTCCCCTCCCAGATAAATTCCCTCAACTATTTATTAATTATTGCCCACAACTTCGTATTTAGTTGGTAAAAATATGTCTGACTCGCATCTAAAATTAAAGGGACTAATAACATTTTCAAGGCTAGCGTCTTACTGTCCATATCCATAAAAAGATCTTCCACTTTCCCAGGTTTTTGTATTATCTTTTATTTAGTCTCTTCTCACATATCCTTAGCTGCCATAACAGAAGCATTTTTAATCCATACTCCTAAGTACTGCATTTATGTCCCCACAAATATGGGTATTGCTGAACCAGTTCATGTGTGAGTACATAATTTACAGCTATAGCCTTTGTTTTATCTTCATTAATTTTATATCTTGAAAATACTTGAAACTGTCTCAAAATGTTCCATAACACCGGGATGTCCTTTTCTGGATTTATCAGGTACAAAATAATATCATCTGCAAAGAAAGCTAACTTTTCTTGATTACCATACCAATTGTATCCTTCCATTTCTGAGTCCCTTATTTTCTTTGCCAGTGGCTCTACAAAGCAGATAACAAAGAAGATGAGGACACCCCTTCCTGGTCCCTGTGTTTAAAGATAATTTATCAGAAAGGAATCCTCTCACTTCAGTTCTTGCCTTCAGGCCTTGATATATCCTCCTAATTAACCTTGGTAGTGTATCAGGGAGTCCAAATGCTTCCATTGCCCTACTCTTAAAATCTCAGCTTTCTCTGCATCAAGACCTACTAACAACAGCAGGTTTTTCTTATATTCCGCTTCCCTCTGGATCATCATTGTTCTATTGTTTTCAGATGTTTGCAAACCACATTGATCCATATCTATCAATTTTGGCAACACCTTTGCCATTCTTTTAGCTACTATAGATGTAAGCACTTTATAATCATGGATTAAAATCAAAATAGATCTGTGTGATGCTGGATGTGATGGGTCTTTACCATCCCCTAGGAAATGTAGCCACCACAGCTTTTTTCCAAGACGTTAGTACTTCCCCTCTTTTTAAAATAATATTAAACAAAATATTGCATGTGTTTATCACTTTCTTCCCTCCTAACTTCCAGACTTCCCCTGCAACCACCTGTTCCTGGACACTTTTCTGAAGATTGATTGTACATCACCATTTTTATCTCATCTGCACCTATCTTAACCGTTAAGTGCTGAACCTCATCTACCTCTGCCTGTGCATAATTAAGTCTTCCATAAATATTTCCATTTGTGTTCTTGATTTCCACATTTTTCTGCTTTATAAAAATGTTGATAACATTTTCCAAAATATCTCTAAATCTTCTACAGGATCACTGGTTATTTTTCTTGTTATAGGCCCCTTAAGTTTGGTAACAACGCTTTCTACTTTCTGCTACCTAGGTCATTGTGCTAAAAAGTTTTTGGACTATAAAGTTATAACCAAAAAAGTAGTTACTTAAAAGCACTCTTTCTAAACTCATACATATTATCAAGATATTCCCTTATTTTCTCTTTAGCTCTCTGCCTTTGTACCTGTTTTTGTTATGTGAGATTCACCTTATTCTGCAATACTTTAACCTTTGTCAGTCCCTCTAAGTAATTCTAATTACTTCTTAACCACATCTCTTTTTTTTCTACTGTGTTTTTAAACTTTTTCATTTTATCCCACTTACTACCTATACATTTGAAAGATAAATCTTCTCTGATAATGCTCAATGATTTCCACTATCTATTCATTAAATTCCTCATCTTTTAAAAGGTGGGTGGGAAAAGAGCTACTGTCTCATTTTTACTTCCTTACCCTGCACTTTTATCTTAGTTTTTATTAGTGCAGGATCTGAAATCGTTATCAGATATGCATTGAAGCTTTCAATTAAATGCAAATATTCCTGTGAAATGTAATTTCTATCTAGTCTAGCCCAGTTATTTTAACTTGGGTAATAAAATGTAAATTCTGAGTTCCTACTTCAGAATTCACATCTTTCATACCAAACATTTTCATAAATGTCTTCAGAAATCTAACTTCTGTTTTATTTTCCCTTATAGGCCCCCCCAATACATCTTCACTGTTGTAAATCAAGTCCCAGTCCCCATCTAGAAGTAGGATACCTTGATAAAAGCTGATTATTTCTCCCAAAAATTTAAGGCAAGTAGTCCCTTCCTACCACAAATCTGTCATTATTGCCTTTCCCCCCACTTTTGTTACTATTGGAGCCTCTCTAGCAATTAGTATAATTACTCCCCTTTTCCTTTTTCCCTGATACTCTGCTGAGCATCCATTCTGAAATCCTTTACTTGTCAAATTCACATGCTAATTTCTTTCCACGTGTCTCCTGGAGCATTGTTATTTGCACTCTACATTTTTTAATATAATTTGGTACCGTTTCCTTTTTGTCTATACCTGTAAGGCTATTTACATTGCAAGGTAGCATGGATAGTGTGGCCATTATGATAAAAAGCTACTGTTCCACATATTATACATGACAGTTTATGGAATTTGTGTTTCCAACTGTTATGTTACTGCACACATTAATGTTTGACAGACTGATCTTTTGGATAGTTGTTTCTTCTTGTCTCCATTTAAACCTATACCATATTTTTCAAAACTGTTTGTTATAATGAAAACCCTCAAACAAAAAACTAAATACATTTTAAAAACACCCAAACTCCTTTTAATTTTGAACAAAACTATGCACATCTTCAGAAAATAAAGTTTAACCCTCCAGATAGGAACAAGTGTCCCAAATCAACAGCTGTATACCCACAGGCCTTATGTAACCTAAAATTAAGGTTGCCTTTGCTAAATCACATGCTACAGTCTATGTTCCCACTTACACTGATTGCTATCTGCTCTTTTCTTTTCTCCATTTCCCTCCAATTTTGAATACTTTGCTCTTCCACCACAGTTTTGTAAGGATCAACTATTCCTGCTAGCATGATTACATATTTACTAATATAGGTTTTGGCTGCTTTCCTATGGCTAGGTTTGGAGCATACACATGATATGCCCTTTTAGTTTATTTATTTTTATTTATTTATTTATTTTATTTTACATTTGTTGACCGGGCTAGTCTAACTGGATATATGTCCATTTTCAGTAGAGGCCCGGTGAGAAAAGCTCCAAGCATCAGCAGTGACAAAGAATACAATATATAGTAATAGTCAAATGAATTACAATACATTGTTTACATTGAGGGTCAGATAAACTTGTATAGAGTCCTTTAGTAGGTTTAAGCTAAGATCAAATATAGAGAGCAAACATTTGAGAGAGAGCAATACAAAAAATACATTTTAAATTGGAATTTTTTATTTATTTATTTATTTATATTTTTAATTTTTTTTTTCAGTAGTATGAAGAAAATCATTATTACATGTAGGCAACACAGAACAGTGGAGTAGAGAAGTGTAGAGAGAGCAAGAAGGGGAATGAGATATCAGTCAGGGTTAGAGCACGGACAAAGCCAGTGAGTTTTAAGATATTCTTTAAGATGCTTTTTATAAAGAAGAGTGGAAGCAAGGGTGGAAAGTTCACTAGGAAGTTGGTTCCAGCTTTTTCCTACTGTGTTGGTGAAAATTGTGTCCCCAGCTTTGTTGTTAGATTTAATACTGGAAACTAGAAGCTTATTAGCATAGTGTTGCAAGATTTTTGTAGGGGGTAATCAGATTGGGGTATTATTAGGGTGGTAAAGGATCTTTTGGGTGATACGTTGTTGACAAAGTAGTTGGTTCTGCAGTTCTAACCATCCCAGTTGTTTGAGGTTGTGACAGTGGTGAGTTCTAAAGGGGGTGCCAGTGGCAAATCTGGCTATGTTATTGTAACTGGTGGAAAGTTTGGTGAGGTTGTTTTTATATAGATTGGTATATATTGCAGAAGCATAGAACAGGGTAGAGATCAGGCGGGTCTGGGCAATAATGATTCTGGCTGAAGGGGTAAGGAAGGGTTTGATTTTGTAAAGGGTGCCTATTTTTTTGTTGACAGACTTTATTGTAGAATTAATATGGTCATCATAGCTATGGTTGTTATCAATTGTTACTCCCAGTAGACGGGTTGTAGTGTCAGGGGATATGTTAGTTCCATTGTTAGAGGTTACTGTGAAGTGCAGTTGAGGTGACTTATGAGTAGGAGCAAAGAGCAATAATTTTGTTTTTTGGGGGTTCAGAAGGAGGCAGTGTTGCATGAACCAATTTTCAACACTGTTAAATGCTGTTTGGGTGAGGGACTGGAGAGAGGTTATGGACTTGGCTGAACAAATTAAAGTAGAGTCATCTGCATATTGTATGCAGGTGGCTTGAGGAATTTTGGTATGTAGATCATTAATAAACAATGAAATGAGAAGAGGTCCTAAAATAGAGCCTTGTGGTACTCCAATGTTCACAGGGAGGGATGTAGAAAGATTATTATCCCAAAGTACTGCTTGCTGTCTGTTTTCCAGATAGGATTAAACCGTTGTAATGCTTGTGGATCAAGTGATTGGACTTTTAGTATGTCAATAAGCATGTTATGGTTCACCATATCAAATGCTTTTGAAAGGTCAATAAATAATGCAGAGGAAAAAGTGTTATTGTTACGATTTTTGTTTATGGAGTCAGAAAAGGATAGCAGGGCAGTTGTGCTATGGAATAGCCTAAAACCATGGAAGTGGTAATAGGTGGTAAACTATTAGCTAGGGTTAGAATGGCTTCAGTAAAATAGTTATTAAAGGCATCAGGAATCTGGTTAGAGTTATTATGGTTGAATCCTGAAGGGGCAGGAGTTTTAGAGTGCCCTGGCTGAAGAAGTTTGTTAATGCCTGACCAGAATTTTTGTGTTTTTTGTTGGTAGGTTTGTTGTAGATGAAGGTAATAGTCTTTTTTGTCTCTGAGAATGTCTTTCTTGGTGGCATTTTTTAACTGTTTAAAGTAAAGGTAATCTGATGGACTTTTGGAGGCTCTCCGTTTGGCCCAAATTTTATTTCTGAGGAGGATCTTTTGCCTAGTTTGTTTTGTGAGCCAGGGGGCAATTTTGGTCCTTATTCAGGAAGAGCAATAGGGGGTGTGGTAATCTAGGATTTGAAGGAATCTAGTATTAAAGTAGGTCACTGCTTCATCAAGTTGAAGATGAAACATTGGTGACCAGTCACATGCTTTCAGTTAATTTTGGAAGCTCTCTGGATTAAAGAATTTGTTGGAACAGGAGGTTTTAAAAATATTAGTATTAGGGCTATGAATTTTTTGTTTAATAACATAGGTTAGAATATGGTCTCTAATATCGTCAGGAAGGGTTCCTGGTTTATAAGTATCAAGATGGCTGTTGAGAAGGATCCAGTCTAGGGTGGTTTCCTTACTGCTTGGCTTATGGATTCTAGTAGGAGTGGTTATTATTTGTGAGAGTCCGTAAAGATTTATGTGACTGGTAGGATTAGGGGAACTACAGGTTGCCCAGTCTATGTTAAAGTCACCTAACACAATGGTTTCCTGCGGTAGGTGGGTAGAGAGGTAACTAAGTATGTTTTCAAGAGTATTGATATTATGTCCAGGTGGGAGATATGTGCAAATTAGATAGATAGATTTGGAGTTGTTGATTTGTAGTTTGGCAGTAAGGGTTTCTGAATTGGTATCTGAAGGTAGGACATTGAAGGGTGAAACTTGGAGTTCAGATTTATACAAAATGGCTACACCTCCACCCTTTTTGGTTTTGCAGTCACATCTCAGGATATTATATCCAGGAGGGGTAATCTCCTGGTCCAGAGTTGAGGGCGTTAGCCATGTCTCTGTAATATAGAGAATATCGAATGAGTGCACATCTAAGAGTGCGTGTAGGTTGGTAATTTTATTGTTAATGCTACGGATGTTAAGGTGAGCTATCAGGAGGGAGTTAAATGGTCTATTTGGGGTAGTGATAGCAGGAGATGTTAGGTTGTGTGGGTTATTGGGAATATCAGTATTGGGGCCAGGGTTTGGATGAATATCACCATCTAATAGGGGTGTTGTTGAGGATATTGTACAAACTTAAGGATTTTGTAGTAATTGTTTTGGGTATTTTTGACAAGGAAGTAAGTAACATAGGTAGATCTATGGTACTTTGGAAGTGTATAGATAGAGGTGGAGGTTATGTTACTGTGGTTGAGGGAGTTTATGTGAGAAACTGATAGAGTTTGCTGGTAGGGGTGGTGGTGTTCAGGAAGAGAAAAATGTTCAAAGAAGGTTAGTGTGTACGGTATTGTAAGCGAAGCAAGAGTTATAGTTAAGAGTAGTAGGTTTGTGTATATAGACTTGTGTGTTGGGGCCATTAGGATGTGTAGATAAGGAGTTAGAGTATGTTGAGGGAAGGAGTGTAGTAAATAAAACTAAAGGTGGGAGAAGGAGAGAGTGCTGTATGAGGTAAAGTAGGTTGAGGGAAGAAGTGTACAATAAACTAAAATAAAGGTGGTTGTAAGAGAGAAGCTGTATAATATTAGCAATACAGGATGTGGTGTGGAGAGGTTAGGGAGTGGACCTAAAAAGGTAATTAACTTAATTAAGGAATTGTTGCAGTATTAACAAACCCTGCTGTGGATCACCAGTCCAGTTGTCTGTCTGTGCTTTCATACAATTAATGTAGTCTTTTCCTTCCAGTTTCTTTGGTACAGCACAACATTTCAGGTGTTCTTTGCACATTGTAACTTCTCTTACTATTTTTTTGTGACAGCTGTTCTTAAGAAGCATCATACTTAGCTAGCTTTTTCTTTATTTCAAACTCTGATTTTTGTAGTTTTATCAGTTCATCTGAACAGCTAGTTTAAGGTTTTCTTTTTATTTTTTCCAACCCTTTCTTATTTGAGTTGATATATTCATTCAGTGTTCCACTTATTTTATTCACATATGATTACTTTTGATTTTTTTTCTCTAAATTACCGAAAGCCGTCTCTTGAACCAAAGCTAAAGCTTGAACTGCTTTTCGCTGAATAGCTGCAGAATCCTTCCCAGACAGTGTTTTGTCTTCACCTTTTTTGGTGGAATTTTTTTCTGGTTTTCCAAATTTCTTCTTTGCTGGCATCCAGGCAGTGTACTTATTAGACAGTAACTGAATTTTACTCAAAAACAGTTTCAATAGCACTCCCATTTTCACAATTTCTGTTTTTACATGGGAGAGCTGGAGTCAAGCTGTTGATTAGTGTGCAACCATTTGGAAGTCTTGCAACAACCATGCAATTCTTAAACAAACTGATATGTTATGTGAGAGATGTAGTTACACAATGTCACTTGAGGCAAGACCCTCACATATTTATTTTTATTTATTGCATTTGTTTACCGGGAAAGTCCACTGGGCCTGAAAAGAGCCCATTTTCAGTGGAGGCCCGGACAGAAAAGCTCCACATTTAATTACATACAAATAAAATGTTACACAATTAATGCATTATATATAAGGCAATAGTGGCACATCAAGTAAAGAATGACAAGATAGAGTAATGTGATAATAACATTGAATCAGTTGATAATGACAGTGGAAAGTTATTTCATACAGTGGTGACAGTAAGAATAAAAAAGTGTGTATATGCAAGTAATATTATTAGCAGAGAAAAGAGTTTAGGATGAAGGATGAGAGAGAGATAGAAAGCTGAGGTGGGGATAGCAGAGGGTAAAGTGACAGCAGAAGGAAATGGTTTGATAGAGGGAAGGGGAAGACAGGCTAGATATAGAGTGTGACATAGTAAGGCCAGAGTAAGGATTGTAAGAGAAGGTCAGATTATGGGGTTGTCAGTAGGGGTGCAGATGCATACCCAGTGTGAGGAGAGATGCAATTTAAGGGCTCTTTTAAAGGTGGTGGAATTACTGATGGTCCTGAGTGAGGCAGGAAGATTATTCCATAGCTTGTAGACAGTAAAAGACTACAGCATGTGGCCAGCTGTGAGCTTTGGTTTATCAATGTTCAAATAGCATTTTGTTTTCTGACCTTAAGAGTTGCTTAGGATGGTGTGCGGTCAGAATGTGGAAGAGGGATGGGCAGACTGCTGGGTCATAAATAAGTTTATGGGCAACAGTTAGTTGTAAATAAGTGAGGTGATGGGGGAAATCAAAACAGTTTAGTTGGTGTCATGAGGAACAGTGGTGGGAGGCATATTTAGCATTTGTAGCAAATTTGGCAACTTTGTTGTAACATGAGTTGAGTTTTACTTTTAGAGAGGATTGAATGTTGGTGAGGATGGTGACACCATATAGGAGAGCTGGAAGCAGGAATGATGAGGCAAGAGCCTTTTTAGTAGAGTAGCTGAGAAAGTAGTCATTCCTGTAAAGAGCACCCAGTTTTTGATGTTTTTTTAATGCTATTATAGATATGAAGGTCAAAGGTTAAGTTGTCGTCAATGATGACACTGAGTAATTTGGTACTGGGAACGACACCAATAGTAGTAGTATTTTTTGATTGGACAGAGAATTCAGACTTCTCAATTTGGCTTGATTTTTTGGGGGTAAATATTAGGAGTCTAGTTTTAGTGGGATTAAGGGCAAGATTGTTTTGTGATATCCCGGATTCAGTTGAGGTAAATGCTTCTTGAGTAAGTTGCTGTAGTGTAGAGGCAGATTTAGAAGAGCAGATTATAGTAGAGTCATCTGCGTATTGGATAACAGTACTATGGGTGAGAGAAGTGTGGACATCATTGATGAATATACTGAATAAAAGGGGACCCAGTATAGATCCCTGGGGCACCCCAGTATTAGTACTGATGAAAGGGGAGGAGGGGTGCTGCCAGATGGTAGATTGTTGCCTATTGCAGAGATAGTTATGGAACCAATGAAGGGTGGGGGGAGAGCTGCCAAATTTGGCAAGTTTAATGAGCAGATGGGAGTGTTGAATGCTTTTGATAGATCAAGAAAGAGTACAGAGACTATGGATCCAGTTTTCTGAGCTCTATTTACTGTATCCAGGAAGGAAATGAGGGCGGTGTTGGTGCTATGCCCTGGCCTAAAGCCATGTTGAGTGGAGGAAAGGAGATGATTTACCAAATGACTAAGGAGCTGGGTGTGAATGCATTTCTCAAGTATTTTTGAGATGGGGGAAAGGATAGCGATAGGTCGGAAGTTAGAGACGTTAGAGTTGTTTCCTCCTTTATGAAGTGGAAGAACATAAGCCTTTTTACAGATACCAGGTATACTTGATTCCTGAATGGACCTATTGATAAGAATGTTGATGTGGTGTGCTGTGGAGGAGGCAGATAGTTGTAAAAATTCTGCAAGTAGGTTATCAGGGGCATTGGTGCATGGTTTTAGTTTATGAAGAAGGTTTTGCATAGTAGAGGTAGGTATGGGTGAGAGTGTGAAAGTGGGTATTGTGGTAGAAATGTACTAGTGTAGGGTTTAATGGGTGTGCAGTGATGGGTGGGAAGTGGTAGTAAGTTTAGTGATGGTGTTGATGAAATAAAAATTGAAGACTGAGGCTAATTCAGAGGGTGTGCTTTCAGGATTTGGGCAAGGAATATGGTTAGTTCCAGGATGGAGTAGGGAGTTGATTGCTCCCCAAAATTTCTTGAGGTTATGCTCATGTTGGTTTTGGAGGGTTTGTTTTTGAGTACAAACCGTTTGGCCTGGTTTCGAAGTTGTTTATATTGAGTGAGCTTGGAAGGGGATTTATTTTTTAGCCAGGCTATCCAGGCTTTGTCCCTAGAGGACATGATTTTCTTTGTGGACTTGGTAAGTGATTTAGCTTGTTTAGCCTTGGCTCTTTTTAGACGGAGAGGGGCAAGACTATTTAGGACACTAAGAAATGTGGAATTGAAAAATTCCACGGCTTCATTAAGTGGAGAAGCCGTAGAGGATTCCAGTTAGCATTATGCAAGATGTCATTAAAGGTATTTGGAAAGAAATGGGATAAATCTCGGGTGTGTCTATATTGGTGTATATTTGGTATAGAGGAGGGCTTACATATTATGAATGCTGGAGAGTAGTCACTTATAATGTCTGGGAGTGTTCCAGAGGTAGTAATCTTATTAGGGTCAGAAACCTTTATCCAATCCAGGATAGAACCTTTGCGATTCTTTTTGTCAGGTCTAGTAATATCAGAGATTAGTTGAGTATAGGTATGAAGATTGATATTTGAGGAAGGGTTATTTTTAGAGAAGTCGATCCAATTTATTTTAACGTCGCCTAAGATGATTGTTTCATTTTTTATATTGTTGGTAGTTCAGGCCAGAATGTCTTCGAGAATTGGAATATTGTTGCCTGGGGGAATGTATATGACTATGATACAAATACATTTGCTTTTGTTTAGTTTTAAAAAGGTAATAAGTAACTGTGCGGTGGAGAAGAGGGGAATAGGCTTTGAATATGGAATCACTGTGAAGGTACTTGGATATAATAAGGTGATGCCTCCGCCTTTTTTGTGGAGTCTATCTGATCTAAGGCATGAATGGGGGAAGAAGTTCAGTATCCTTTTATATATGGTTTTAGCCAGGTTTCAGTTATGGTTGTAAACTCTTGTTTATGTTGACTTAACCAAGCTTGCAGAAGGGAATTTTATTTCTTATGCTTTGAATGTTGATGGTGGTGAAAGTTAGGGACTTTGTGGTGTTAGAGTCATTATGAGTGGGAGAGGAAGGCTCAGGGTTAGGGTGTATATCACCACATTGGACTAGGCTAGGATGAGTAGGAAAAGGTTTAAGATGGAACTTATTTTTATGAAATAGTTATGGTGAATGCTACTAGGAACATTATGCTATGGAGAGAAGATAGTTGGTTTCTTTTGTAAAGTTAAATCTGTGGCATACAGACTAAAGCAGATTGCAGAGTAGCTGGAGGGGGTGACATTGTAGGTGGCTGTAGTAGATGTGGGTTTGGAAGGTATGTAGGTTGGGTGAAGTGAAGTGAGGGTTAGAAGGAGAGAGATGTTTATAGACAAAGCAAGGAGAAAATGTTGGGTAAGGGAGGCATTACTGTGGGGAGTAAAGTGTAGTAGGTGCATGTGTGAGGTGAGTTCCTATGGTACTAGAGTGGGTTTGTTAGTGAAGTATGGATAGGAGTTTAGGGGTAGTGCTAGTGATGTGAGAGTGGAATGTTATGGTATAATGTAGGTATAGAAGGTGGGAAAGATGTAAGTAAGAGGTATGAAGATAGGGAGTGAGGTTATTGGGTATATGGTTGTATGGAGTAGCAGGGGAGGTGGAGGATGTAGGAGAGATGTCAGGTATATGGGATATTTAAGTGAGAGTTTGGAAACTGGGTGAAGTATGGAGGAGGAGGAGTTGGATTGGTGGATGGCTGGAGAGGTGGGGCAAGGATAAGTGTAAATATAAGCACTAACCACACATGTTATGGACCAGACACATAGAACCATGTATGCTGAGTCACTTAAATGGAATATTCCTGAAGTCCAAAGGCCTCACAGACGTTGTACTTTACAATAAGTATCTGCAGTGACCTCAAAAGCATTTTATCGAAACAACACCCAACACAATACATGCAACCACATCCCACAAAGTCTTAGCATCTAATCCCATAAGGCAGGTGACCCTACAGCTGAATATTTTGATCATAGAAGACTCCATTATGAGTCACAGATGTCCCACTCAGCAGGCTGAGTCATGGGCTAGGATCTGCCATATCATATGTGCACTCACGGGTTGTTGAACCACAAGTCCCAGTATAAATCTCAGTTTGTTTACACCCACATGAACTATGACAATAATAGTTCATGTGGGTGTAAACAAACTGAGATTTACCTCCCCAGACAGTATGAAGGGAGACATGATGATGCTGTCAGGCTAGTATGAATCTAGCTTTAAGCAGCATTCCATCTTCTCCAAAGATGATGCGACAATACGAACAGATAGTAATTGACTTTAAAAATTGGCTTAGTTTTTGGTGTCATTCATGGGGAGTACAATATTACAGTTTTTGTCAGCCTGAAAAGATGATTGACAGACCATTCTGCTTTGCCAGGGGATGGCCTGCACTTGCCCCCTCTAGGTTTATGAATAGTGGCTAAAATTTTGCTCACTCCTATACTGCCTTTTTTCTCTTTTAAGTATTTCCAACCTGATAAACCTTTCAGCATAACAAAATCAACCCATGCAATTCTAAAGATGTTACTGCTCAATGCCAGGAGAAACTCCACTCCCTATAGGCCCTCCTCCTCATGGAGAATGTAGACTTCTGTTCAGTTACTAAGACATGGTTTAGAGAGCACAGGGCTATAACGCTTTCCACATGTTTAGCCTAGCTACTGCACAGGAAGGGACAACAAGTGGAAATGCCTCAATTTACACAAAAAACACACTTTAAGGCTGGTCAAAAAGCATGATTCGCTTGAGCTTCTCAGTGGTCAAAATTATCAAATGCAAAGTCACAGACCATATCCTTAGAAGCTATAAATCCCCCGTATGACTCAGGAAACCCATACACATACTTCAACTTACTGGGACACTCCCCATTCAACCCAACACCATATTCATGAGTTATTTTAACTAACCCACTATAAACTGGGAAAAATACACAACCCCAAACATACAGGCCCCAGAGATTCCTGGACTTTATAAACACAAACACCCTTCAAAAGAGAGTCTGTATGCCCACTAGGGGCATTACCATCCTTGACCTGGTCCTCACAAACATGGGAGAACTTTGCATCCCCCCTAGTGTTATGTCCTCACTGGTCAGGTCAGACCATAAAGCTGTCTCCATTGAAATAAAAAACCTGGGATCCCAACTAACCCTGGAAATTTTAGAAATTATTCTAAGGCAAACTTTCTACTATTAAGTGACACCCTGGCAAAATTTCAAGCCCCCAAACCATGGGAATACAGCTGCCTACACAGAATTTTTTCACAGAAACCTGTACAATCATGTTAACGGCCGCATAAAAACAGTTGTATCTGCTTAGAATAAGCAGAGGACAAACTCAAAAATCAAGCCACCCCGGTGAATTCCCATAATGATAAAAACTCTCTCATCAAACTAAATAGGCAACTAAAAGGGCAAGAAAAGCCACCTTTTAGGTTAAGATAGCCTCCCAATTGAAAGATAACCACAAGGCCTTCTTCATCTATGTCGGACATCTCAAGGGCAGCACACAACAGTGTGCTGAACTGATGGATAATGGTGCCATATTCAATGAGCCTGGTGATATACCAAACCTGTTGGTGGACAAATTCAGTTCCAAATTTAGCCTTCCTCCACCCAAACCATCCCCCCAAAAATATCCTCAAACATAACCCCTCCAACTGTATCTAGGGAGCATGTACTGGCTGTGCTCGCTAAAGCTAAAAATACAGCCTCAGTGGTCCCTGATAACAACCCAGGATTCCTCTTAAACAGACTAATGTATGATTATAGTCATAAAACAGGCTTTGTGCCAATTGAATGGAGAACTGTGACAGTCATCCCCCCTTATAAGGAAGACCTTCAGCAGATCCTGGAAACTACAGACCCATTAGTCTGACTAGTCTTATTTGCAAACACATGGAAAGAATTCTCATGGAAATTATCAGCAAGGACATAGGAGACCTCCAGACTTTGGATCCATCCCAGTTTGGCTTTGTCAAAGGAAGGTCACGCTTATTGAACCTGGTAGACTTCTTTGAAAGGGTCACTAAGGGAATGAATGAGGGGAAAACAGTGCATACTGCCACCCTAGACCTAGCTAAAGCATTTGATACAATACCTCACTCTGGCATTTTCAACAGACTTATAGAAATAGGTATAAACCCCTTTAAAACACACTGGATAGCTAGCTGACCCAGGAGGTTAGAATCAGTGAGGTCACTCCTACAAAGAGGCCGGCTATCAGTAGAGTCCTCCCAGTGCTCTGTACTAGCCCCACTCCTCTTTGACATCTAATTCTTGGATATCAAAGACAATGTCAAAGACCTCTGGCCAACCAAGTTCACAGATAATTGCAAACTGGGACCAGTTATTGAATTCCCCCCAAAAAGAAAACACCCTTCAGGACAGTCTAACACAGGCAAATGCTTGGTGCTAAAGCCATGGCTTAAAACTCAATACCAAGAAACACATCATAGAAACTTTTAGGAAGTCAGCCACACAGAGTAACTACATCATCAATAAAACACATCTAAAAGTTAATTCTTTAGTCAGGGATCTGGCACTCACGTAAATAATAACCTAGCCTTTGACCAACATGTGTCCAATGTAATAAGATAATTCTTCTGTGTTGCTCATCTTATAAACAAGTGTGGCATCTAGGTCCAGAGAAGTCATCATATCACCATACACAGTTCTCATCAGACCCATTATAGAGTATAATGCCCTTTCAGTATGCACCTAACAACATGTATGCAGCAAATGGAACTTCCACAAAGATTCCTTACAAAAAGAATACAGGGAATAAACACGTTGTCTGATTGTCTCAAAGCCTTATCTCTTTACTCTGTATCATACATACTTCTGAGAGGTGATCTTTATTTGCATACAAGGTATTCCTTGGTCCTGTTTTGATGGATCTTTTGCATTTCCACAAAACAAACAGCATTAGAGTTAGTAGACTAAAAGTCCTACATTTTGCTTACAATATAAATAGGACATGTTGGAGAGAGAGATATTTTCTTAGGAAATTTCCATTCTCTGAAACAGGCTTCCCATCCATTTGAAGCAGAGCGCCTTCCTGTCCCAGGTTGCCTCCTTAGTAGCATGAAACATGGCTTATCAGGACTACTAGAATCACTATTTAATTGTAGCCTGCAGACAGGCTTAATGTAAAGTGAATGGAGGACTACAGCTGTCATCTCACTGCATGAGAGTGAGCCATTAATGGGTCAGTGTAACTAGCAACCCTTAAGTCTGACTAGTCTGATATACAAAGCTATGGAAAGAATTATCTTGGAAATGATAGAGTGACGTAGCAAATCTTCAGACACTTGATCCATCCCATTTTGGATTCATCAGGGGAAGGTCATGCCTACTCAGCCTGGTGGACGTTTTTAAGAAGGTCACCAAAGCAATGGATAAGGGCAGAACAGTGCATACTGCCTACCATGACCTGCAAAAGCATTCTATACAGTACCTCACTCAGGCATTGTAGACAAATTCACAAAATTAGGTATAAACCCCTATGTCATCTACTGGATTGCAAGGTGGCTCATGGATAGGACCCAAGAAGTTATGATAGGGGAGTCTACCTCCACAAAGAGGCAAGTCACTAGTGGAGCCCCTCAAGGCTTGGTACTCGCATTGCTCCTTTTTGGTATCTACTTCTTTAAAGTAATGACCATCGTCAGGGGTCTCTGGCTGACCAAGTTTGCTGACTATTGCAAACTAGGTGCAGTCATTTAGTCCTCCAAAAATACAAATACCCTCCAAGAAGGCCTGACACAGACTAAATACTATTGTCAGAGACATGATCTAAAACTCATTGCCAAGAAATACACAGTAGTATCCTTTGAGAAGACAGTTACACCTGGGAACTTCCACATTGATAATTTACCCCTAATAGTACACCCAGTGGTGATGGATTTGGGAAGACATGTAGGATAGTAACTTGTCCTTTGACTGTCTTGTGTCTGCAGTATTAAGTAAGTAATTTTATGTTGCTCAACTTATAAGCAAGGTATGGCATCAAGGTCCAAGGATGTCATTTTGACCCTCATAAGACCAAACATTGAGTACAACACCTCCTTTGGTATGTACCTGACCAGGCATATGTAACAAGTGGAGCATTCACAGAGGTTTGTCACAAAAAAAGAATATGGAGTGTAAACATGTCCTACCTGGACTGCCTCAAAGCCCTATCCATGTACTCTGTCTCCTACAGGCTGCTAAGAGGAGATCTACGCCTGGCCTACAAACCATCCTCTGATTCTGCTCTGATAGGCCTGTTGCATATCTGCAAAACAAATCAGAATTATCCAGTACAGAGATCTAAATCTCATCTGAAACATAAATAGGAGATGTTGGAAAGACAGTCATATGTATCAGACTACCCCTTCTCTGGAACATGTTTCCCACCCATGTGAAGTAGAATTCTTCCCTAGCCTATTTCAAGAGTAGCCTGGACCAGAGGATGGGGAATCAGAAATGTACCCCTATATCATTAAGAATAAAGTTATTTTTTGTATGCAGTATTAATTTAATTTCTGTAAACCGTGTAACCTTCTGTAAACCTGTAAAACTTTATCAGACCCAGTTAAAATATGAAACATTCTGCTTGACTAGTCTATGCTGTCCGTAATAACCTGTAAACTATGTCTACAGTAGACCGAAGCAGCCTGTAAATGCTTGACCATCCATGCCTAAGTCTTCATATACCCATTAAAATAAAAAAATTGTCATAGACATTTGGGAAGTATGGCTAGCCTTAAAAAGCACCCTGGGGTCATTTTCCTGGTAATTACTTATGAAAACCAGTTTAATAAACTGTGAAATAAGCTAAATCTGTAGTGTCTAAAAAATTGCATGCCAAAGCAACTTCCTCAAGTCACTGTAACCCCATACCATATGGAATGACAAAGAATAAATCAACAATGCCAATAACAACAAAAATTACACAATCACTGTATAGTTATTTAGTACTAATTCTTGGGAAGCTCCAGGGATATGTAAACATATAGTGATGATGCTGGCAAAAAGGATTTAATTTTCTGGCAAGAAATACTGCAAATTGATATATTGTCAAATTGATGTATCATCAAACCATTAGCAGCCACAATGGGCCTAAGAGCAGGATTTTCTATATTCTTATGGATCTTGGGAATTCCAAAAGTCATGGGGATCACTGTATATACAACCGTTAAATAGTGATAGCAGTGATGACTCCATGTAAAACCAAATTGTTAAGAGTAATGTTAAGTTTTTTTGTATATAATATTAATTTAATTTCTATAAACCTATAAAAAAATGGAATAACCGCAAAAGTAAAACAAATAAAGAAAAGAGCAGTTAAGGCACACTGAACCTTAAATAATGCAAAAACTGCACGACAAAACTTTTAATTGTAAATTAAGACCACAAGTGCATTTGTCCTGCCACAATGCAGAAAGGACACTAGCGAAACATATCTACGAGCACAAATACAATATAAAGAAGAAAAATGTGAACAATGCTTTATATAGACATCTTTTAACACAACAACACACACCAGGTTTTCTTTTGGAATTATAGCACAGGTACTTATGGGGGGAGAGATTGGGAAAACTGGCTCTGTTGTAGGGAAACATATTGGAAGTTCAAGCTTAATGCTATTACCCCACCATGGTTAAATGATCATATTTCGATTAAACCCTACCTAAAGAAAAGGGCTTCTAAGTTGTAATATTAAACACTTTTGTTTCCTGTAAAAATATTTGTATGATACTATGTAGTTATTTTAGTAGGAATTAATTGTTTTTACATCTATTTTTTGAGACTGATTTAACTTCAACAATAGGGATAATTTTTTTTATTATTAATTTATTTGAACAGACATCACAGTGATCCTTCTAAACCTTAACATCACAATGGGTAACTAGCTTCACAGACTTGGTTCACATTCATTAGAATATTTCTCTCATGCTGCTTGTAAACTGATAAATGAAAATAATTTAGTTCTACATTCACTGTTCATTTTAGTCTACAGATTTATTACTGTGAATGTGTGTTCTATTTTTCTGTGTAATATAAAGTGGAATGAGAGTATATTTAACTTTTGGGCATTTACTTGATGTGACAATTAAACATTTTGAAAACCATGCAGCTGCTAAAAAGTTCTGAGACAGTGTGATATATTCAGAAGCAAATAGCACCAGTGTTATACAAAAGAGCATGGCGAGCAGTGATGCACAAGAAGGATTAATTCAGAGAAACATAGCACAATCACACTATTGGAGAAATAGTGCAATATACACTGTATACATGTAATTGTGTAATGACATGTAAATGAATATCAGCATGCTAATAGCTATTACTTATGCAAATGAAGTCAAACATGGCAGAGCAATTCAGAGTAGATAAAAGTAGCTTATGAGTCACAGTGATCATCTCTTCTGAATAGCAGAACTTGGCATATACAGCAACTCCATTCATGCTATGATGGTAAGAGTAGCATCAGTATTGGCAGAGTAGCATGTGTTTACTGACATTTTTGAGGCATTTACTTCCACAACCAAAAATTTATCAACCACTGCCATATGAACAAACACCACAGAAGAGTTAGCAGACATGTTCCACCCTCACACCGAATCAGGAGGATGCATGGAAGGCCTATACCACTGGACATAAAGGTTTGTTTAACATTAACTGTATAGGTTACTGGAATCTTTTATTGTCCAGCAGGCAATGCTTTTGGAGTTTTCCAGTTGTCAGGATAAAAAAACACTACACCATTTCCTTGATGTGATGTTGCAGCATGTGGAGAATCATAAATGATTTTCATGGACAGTAGGTGAGAGAACCACCACTGTGCAAGATTCTACAACATAGCCCATTTTCCTGAGGTCCTGAAGGCCATTAACTGCACACACATTGCCATCAAAGCCTCACCCAATGCATCTGAATAGTTTGAGAATTTGGGGTATTGTCCCATGTCGGGGGGACTTTCTAAAACAAATTGTGAGTTTCCAACATTATGAGTGCTGCTGCTTTGACTGGGTGGTGACTAATAATCTCATGGCAATTAAAATGTGATAATTTGTGGTGGACTTCTTCATTTCTATAGGGGAATTAATGTAGCCATAAAATACAGTTAAATGAGTATAATAGCAGGAAAGGATGGGTTAGATTATGGGTTTTATAACCATAGGTCAGATAATGAAAGGTGTATTTTTTAAGCATTCTTAATGAATGATTATATAATTATTTATTTATTGACATTTGGTAATCAGGAAAGTCCACTGGGTCAAAAACCCATTTTCATTGGAGGCCCGGGGAGAAAAGTTCCAAGAAAGGTTACAAAACATCAGATCATATTAGCAGTTATATACAGAGTATAAAGAACATCACTTGCAGTTACAGTTTACATCAGTCATCAGTTACCATTTCAAGTAAACATCAAACACCAATGCATTAGCAAAACACATTATTGGCAATAGTGGTCATAGTTTCAAATTTTGTGTATTGCAAAAAATCAAATGTGATGCACAGGGTAGGATATTAGATACACACTTATTATATAACCATCAAGCCTTTGCTCAAGCTGAAGCACATATTGGGCAAAAGGTAAAAGTTAATGATTTTTTGTATATATATATATATATATATATATATATATATATATATATATATATATATATATATATATTTTTTTTTTATTTATTTAGCATTTTTTGGTCAGTATTAATACACACACACACACACATATATATATATATATATATATATATATATATATATATATATATATATATATATATATATACCCTTTTATATGTTTTTATTATTCTGCCTTCGAATGTGTGCAAATTTAGTGTTTTAAAACTTTGTATCTGGGTTTTTAAATGTTTTTTCCAATGGAGACTTTAATTTCTTTATTGAATAATTAGAGGGTGGAGTTGTTTTATATAAATTCAGGATACTTGATTATTTGTTGTTCTGAAGAAATCCAAGGTGGGACGAAACCTAGGTCAATTAGCTCATTGTTTTGTATTGCTGTTGGTTAATAAATCTCATTCTGCTGTCGGAGCTCCGTTTTCATGTTATTTTGGTTCTGTTGGTGTGTTTTGGTTCCTGGTTTTAAACATCATACATATCAACAAGTTTTTACAGAAATTTAAGGTATTTACTGTATGGAGACTATAAGCAGTTTTGTACAGGCATGTATAAACAACATTCACATCTCAACAACATTCACATCTCTCTCTCTCTCTATTTTGGTCCATAAAACTGCTGAAAGAGCAGAGTAAAGTAGCATGTAGAATAATAGGCTCTAGAGGTATAGTAAATGAAAAATTTAGGGACCAAAAACAAAGGTGTATGAGTTAAAGGACATTATTTGATGGAGACTAGGATTAGGTGAGTTGTCACAGGAACATGTTTGATTATTGAGGTAATGGGATTTTAGTGCAGTTTTGAATGCTTTTAAGGAGTTTATATGAGTAATGGAAGAGGGTAGTGAATTCCAAGCTTTGGCGATGATGAAGGAATAGAGGCTTTGTCCAGCAGGTTTGTTGGGCCTGGATATGCTTAGGAACTGTTTGCCTGAGGACCTAAGATTACGTGTAGGGGTGTATGTAGGATGGTCTGACGAGAGGGGCAAAAGTTGAGGTTATATATAGTAGTTTGTGGGTAAGTGTTAGGTGTATTGTAGATAGTGGGTGAAGCTGAGCAAGTTTATACTTTTTAATGATGAGTTCCAGTTGGCTTGTTGCAGGCAAATTTTGCTATTTTAAAGTAGCAGGATTGTAATTTATTTTTAAGAGTTGTATGCATGTTAGTAAAAATAGGGCTACCATAAAGAAGGATGGGGAGGAGAAGAGAGTTGGCCAGTTTTAACTTCGTGGATGTATTCATAAAATATTTATGCCTGTATAGTTTACCAAGTTTGAAATGGATTTTCTTGATTACATTATGAATGTGATTATCAAAGGAGAGTTTGTCATCAGTTGTGACGCCCAGAAGTTTTGATGATTTTACTTGTTCTGTTTCGGTATTATTTTGTGAGATGATTTTGAAGTCTTGATTTAAGGGTTTGGATGAAAATATTAGGAGTGTAGATTTAGTTTAGATTTTTTTTGGATTGAGTAGAAGTTGAGCATTATTTAGACAGGATTCAATAGAAACAAAGGCTTTTTGTGTTAGATATTGAAGGTCTGTCAGGTTGTTGGCAGAGGTGGTTATCATAGAATCTCTGCATATTGGATTAAAGTACTAAGATAGGAAGCTTTGTGGAGGTTATTGATGATAATGTTAAATAACAGTGGCCCAAGAATGGACCCCTGGGTAACTTTGACTTAGTTTAGGAGATTTTCGGATTGCTTGTTCTGCCATTTGACAGATTGTTTCCTGTCAGAAAGATAGTTGGAGAATCACGCCAGTGAATGTGGGGAGCAATGTAAGGACTGTAGTTGTATTAGTAGATTAGGGTTTGAAACTGTATCAAATGCCTTGGATAGATCCAGTAAGATAACAGAGGTTATTAGACCAGAATCCAAGGCTTTCTTAACAGTGTTCTTAAACGAAAGTAAGGCAGTGGTAGTATTGTGTACAAGGTGGAAGCCATGTTGAGTGGGGGATAAGTAAGTTATTGTTAAGATATTTTAACAGTTGAGTATGTATGCACTTTTCTAGGATTTTAGATACAGGAGAGAATATAGAGATGGGCCAATAGTTAGATAGATCAGTAGCATTACCACCTTTATGTAGCAGAGTTATAATGGATTTTTTCCAAATTTGTGGAATGTATGATTCAAAGATGGATCGATTGATGAGAATGCTAACAAGTTATGGTATAGCACCTGAAGCAATTTTTAAATATTCTGCTGGACGTCTGTTGGCAGAGGGGGAGCATGGCTTTCGTTTAGTTAGTTTATGCACTAGAGAGGTGAGTACAGGTTGTATAGTAAAAGTACAAGTGAGTGAGTTGTTATTTGAGGTGTCATTTAATGGGTGGGACCTTGTGTTTGACTTAGTAGAGAGGGGATTTGTGTTGCTATCTGATTTATTTGAGGTAGAGTTTGCTTGAATAGACAAGTTGTTGACAAGTTTTTGAATGGATTCAATGAAGTGGGTGTTAAAGGCCTGGGCAATTTCAGGTAGGTCTTTATCAGGGGATGATGTAGGATTTTGTTGGTTTCCAGGTTAAGGAGTGAGGTAACAGATTTCCAGAACTTTTGTGGATTGTTGTTTCGGGAGTCTAGTTGAGTGAAGTAGTAGTTTCTTTTGTCGGTAATGACCGGCTTTTTAGCAGTGTTATGGAGTTTATATTTTATTTTGCTTTGTGGGTTTCTATTTTATGCCATTCATTCTATTCTCTGCCCTTAGCAATGAGAGTCTACATGTGGATTTATAGCTATGGATATTATTAAATTTATTTTAGAAAAATGTAAGTGAAATTTGCCTTTCTAATTGGATACCAATTACAATATGTAATCTTGATTATAAACTTATGGGTATTTTAGTGTGGATAGGTGACAGTGATACTGGAATACCTACATGAAGTAGTAGTGGAATAAAGGGTAGAAATGTAAAGCACAAGCTGGTTTTAATTAAAAAAATTGTAACTGATATTAGAGACAAAAACTAAAGAAATTGCACATAATATTAAAGATAGTGTGTGCTGGAAAATAGGTTCATAGGTTGGTACTAGGCTATCGGCCCTAGGGCCTATGCAAGCCTAGCCATAACAATTCCCTGGATATTTCTTCCCACAATATTTACTTCTCCAGGCCTCTGTCTAGCAGGGCGACTGACATGATCCCCGGGGTGAATTTCCTATCTCCCATCCAATCATCAAGGTTCCTTTTGAAGAGAGCCAAAGAGGCGCTCTGCTTGATATGTATGGGCAGTCTATTCCAGAGTATGGGGAGTCTCTGGGTCAGGAACCTATCCCTCCAGCATGTTTTGTTCATTGTGATGACAAGGTTTACATCCCTGGAGCATGTGGCTCTGAGGGATTGGGATTTCTTTAAGTGGAGCATGTCCAACAGCTCAGGGTTTGACATGGCCTTGTATGTTAAGCAGAGATTACCTCTGAGTAGACGATATGCCACAGAGTATAGCTGGAGTTTTTTTAGACGGTCAGTATATGGCATCTGCTTTAGGCCTATGATTCTTTAGTGAGGTATTTCTGTGGTCTTTCAAGCTGTTGCAGATGTCTTGTGAGGTACATACCAAATGGGGCATTATACTCTATAATGGGTCTAATGAGGGATGAGTACAGTGGGACAATGACCTCCTTTTTTCTGGATGAAAAGCCCTTAGTGATGAGGTGTGCCACATAGAAGGATTTCCTGACTGTTGTGGCAATGTGGTTATCGAAAGTGAGACCACTGTCCACCTGTGTCCCTAAGTCTCTCATCGCACTTTCACTGTTTAGTGTCCTGCCACCTATGTGGTAATTCATGGGTGCATGTTTTTTTCCAAAGGAGATAACTGTACATTTCTTGGCATTAAGCTTGAGCCCATGACTCTGGCACCAGGCATCTGTTTCTGTAAGGCCCTTTTGTAGAATATCCACATCATTTGGGATTCAATATTGGCTCCCAGTTTGCAGTCATCTGCAAACTTTGTTAGCCAGAGTCCCTTAGTTTTGGCCTGTACTTCAGATAAGTAGATGCCAAACAAGAGTGGTCCCAGGACTGAACCCTGAGGTACTCCACTTGTCACTTGTCTGGAGCTGGATTTGGAGTCGGCTACTTTTACTGTCTGGGTTCTGTCAGTAAGCCAGTTAGCAACCCATCGAGTGACGTAGGGATTTATGCCCAGCTTAGTAAGTTTATCTATGATTCCAGAGTGGGGGATGGTGTCAAAGGCCTTGGTGAGGTCCAGATAGGCTGTGTGGACTGCCTTACCCTCATCCACAGCTCTGGAGACTGATTTGAAGAAGTCAATCAGATTAAGGGACATGATCGGCCCTTCACAAACCCAAACTGGGTGGGGTCTAGTGTTTGAAGGTTGCCAATGTCTTTGTTTATAAGTTCCATGATAATGCGTTCCATGCCCTTGCAAATCAGGCTTGTCAGACTGATGGGACGGTAGTTCCCAGGATCCAAGGTGGATCCTCCCTTGTGGAGCGGGATAACTGTAGCTGTGCGCCATTCAGTGGGCACGAAGCCTGAGGTGAGGCTATGATTAAACCTGACACTTAGGTGAGGTGCCAGTTCATTTTGAAGTTCATGTAAGTACACAGCCTGGGATGTCATCTGGTCCCATGGATGCTGTATTCTTAACTTTGGAGAGTGCGGTTTCTACCTGTGTGGCCGTGATTATCGGAATTTGGAAATCTTTTGGTATTGAGATGGGCCTTTAGGGGGTGAGAGTGGGGTGAAGTTGGCACTAAATCGATATGCCAGGATATTGGCAATATCCTTGGGATCAGTATATTTAATACCATTCTGTTGTAACTCAGAGCAGATCTGAGCATTGCCATTTAGATTTTTGACATAACTATAGAATGCCTTGTGGTTGTCTTTGGAATCTTTGGCAATTTTATTTTCGTAACTAGCTTTTGAGGATTTTATGAGGGATCTCAGCTTCTTACTGAGGCTGGTGAGGGAGTTTTTTGCATCCTGGGATTTTCCTCATTTTTGCAACAGTTTCTTCCTTCTGTTGTACAGTTTGTTTATAGCAGGGGACCACCAGATTGGCTTCCTTTTTTTGGAGAAGAGCATCTTGGTTCTATTTGGGATGGCACGATCCATGCACGAGTGGATGTGCTCATACAGTGCCTATGTGTAGGATTCTGCAGTCGAACTTCCAGATCACGTCTGCGTGGGTGTTGTGAAGTTTGTCACTTCTGACTTCAGTAGCTTGAAGTTAGCTTTGGAGAAGTTTTTTAAGGAGGTTTCCTTACTGGGGGGTGGGGGTGGGATGTGGATGTCAAGGGTGATTTGCTTATGGTCAGACCTGACCAATGAGGGGGTGACCACTGGTGTGGAGCATCTATCTCCCATGTTGGTAATGACCAGGTCTAGGATATTGGAGCCCCTGGTGGGACAATGGATTAGTTGATCCAGGGCATTGGAATTTATGAATTCCAAGAACCGTTGGGAAAAGGAGTTGGTACCCAAGTAGTTTTCCCAATTAATGGCAGGGTAGTTGAAATCACCCAGTATTAGGGTGTTTGGTTGTATCTTAATATTTTCCAGTATGTTTAAAAAGGTGTAGTGAGAATCTTGGGGCATGGATGGGGATCTGTAGCAAGCTACAATTTGGATTGCAGTCTTACCTAGTGTTAGTTGCACCTGGAGAATTTCAGATGCATTGTGTTGAGCAACTAGCCTGGAGGTGTAAATATCCTTGGTGAATATGGACACTCCTCCACCTTTAGTGTTTCGGTCCTGGTTTTGTGGCCGAAAAGTGTGGTAAGAATTGTAGCCTGGTATTGCAGGGGTGTTCTCTGGAGCCTTGAACCAGGTCTCAGTTACTGCACAGATATCAATGTTCTCCATTTTTAGGAGTGCCTCGAGAGAGTGCATTTTGAGGTTTAGACTTCTAGCATTGAGTAGCATTACCTTCAGATTTTGCCTGCTTCTATTTGTTACGGTGGTGATTTTATCCTTTGAACCTTGCCTAAAAAAGGCACTATAGGGGTGGCAAGAGCTCTAGCCAGTAACCTGAATCCCAGGGGTGACAGGTGCAGACCATCTCTGGCAAAGCATCGTGGTTTGTCGATCATGTCTTCCCAGGCAGACAAATACTGGATTCCCTTTGAATGACACCAGAAGCTTAGCCAATTGTTAAAGTCAATCATTTTCTCCTTATACTGTGGTATCATTCTTGGCAAAGGCAGGATGCTACTCAGGGCTAGGGTCATACCTGCCTGGGTCACATGATCCAAGAGCTCTTCCATATCTCTTTTCATGTAGTCCAGGGAGGTACATCTCAAGTCATTCACTCCAGCATGGACAATGACAGAGTCATATTTGTACTTGTTGTGGAGTGACTTGAGTGCATGCGTTATGTGGCGGATCCTGGCACCCGACAGGCAGCTGACTGTAATTTTCTCTTGTTCAGTCTGGTGAGTGGGACATCAGTGTGCCTGATTATAGAGTCACCTATGACTAAAGTGTTGGGTACATTGTCTTGCCTTAGGGGCTGTTGTTGGGTGGCACACTGGTGTTGTGGGCTATGTGTCACTTTGGTTGTGACTGGTGTTTGTTTGCGTTTTGGCTTCGGAGGTCCTTGTTGCTTGGGCAGGTTAATGTTAAGGGCCTCTGCATATGTGGGTGTAGTGTTGCTATGTGTGGGTGTTGATGGTGTGGGTTTTGAAGGGCTATGAGTTGCTTGAGGTGTGATGCAGGTGTTAACCTTCTCCTCTTGACTGTCTAGCAAAATCTTGGCCAATGAGAGCTTTGCTTCCAGTTTGGCTATGTAAGTGCATCTCTCACAGGTTGTAGTGTTGGGTGGTAGGAGGAGAGGATTGTCTGTGTACATGAGGCAGTTGCCGCATTGCCCCAGTATGCCCAGATTCACCAGGTGGACAGGAGAAATCACCGGAAGCTGACCCTTGGACATGCCTGTTTAGGTGCTTTTATGTAAAGTTTAAGAGCTGTTTTCCCTGTGGCATGTGACCTCATGAAGGCATATGACAAAGATGTGTCATAAACAACTATGGGATATATTACAATATGGTATGCTTCCTCAGATGATAACATTTTTTAATGTATGTATAACAGTATTTGGGTTAGAACACTGGTTAAAGGATGGTTGAGAAGAGAAATACTGTGTAAAGGTGTTAAGGCTGCCCTGTGAGTACCATATTAATTTTTTGTAGTTATGAATGCAGTTGTCATTAATATGACTATGTCAAGTCAAAGAAGCACATGTTTATTAGAGGTTCCTGTATTGTTAAATTGTGTTGATGATCTGATTGTATTTGTGATGATATACTTTAGACAGAAATTGTCTTACAAGAAGTACTCGATAGACTGCAGAGAGTAGGATTGTCTTTAAGCAATGATAAAAGTAGAGGTTTGGGTGATGTAAGGAAAACTGGAGATATTAACTTACAATGACAGATATGGGGTGAGTGAAATTTGGAGGCAAAACTGTATTGCATTCTCAATGGACCAAGTTATTATAGAATATAAAGAGAACTGGACAACACAAAGACTGTAGACATTGACATTCAGGAAAAAATATATTTAGAGCATTAGGTTGGATGAAGTAAACTAAGTCATACAGAATGGATTTTCTTGTTTCCAGCTCATTTATAAACAGAATTATTAGCAGTACTACTTACTAGTTGAATTCCATTAGAAGATGTATTATATATAATGCTCCAAAAAAGATGGTGTGGGTTTATCAAATCCAGTAGTATTTTTGGAATCACGTCATTTATGCTAAGCAATCACCATGTTGACCTGTAGTTATAAAGTCTGTGTTAATGAAATTAGTGTTATAGCATTTAAATATACTGTGATACAGTACTGCAGTAGAGAGTACAAGGTTACCTATGTTAGATAAATTTTACTTGTCTGACTACCATTCTGATACTGCACTGAAGCTGTTTGCATTAATTTGCATTACAGTTCCTGCACTTGAAACTACTCATTTAGATTATCTGTAGATATTACGATTACTGTACCCGGATCCATTCGGTTATCTGTTCATTGTTATACTGGATAGGTAGAGAACACATTAGTTTACTGGTAAAGTCATTTTATTTATATTTATCACTCATTTATGATTACCTTAGTGAGCCTACATATCTCTGTAACTTTTACATTTCTTTTTTTTTTTGGACTTGTAACTACTACAGAAGTCACAGCATATTCTTGTATCCTTTAGCTAATCCCCATACTTTTTTTCTAATCCATTCAATTACATCCCTTCTGTCTTATGTCAAGAGTAAGTTAGTAACCGATCATGTTTTGTTATTCACCTGCACAGTCTTATCATGGAATTTTAGTTCACATCCCCTCCCTTCTGTATCCAGTCAAGTAGCACCAGGTATTTTGAAGCAGTGTAGTAACTGCGTCATGTTTACCAAAAACTCCTTATACCTCATGATGATTCAGTAATATGAAAGGTGAATTTACTCAACACGGAGGTTATTTTTTCACGTCAAGACATTCATTAAGCACAATACACATACACACACAGCATAGAGCATTTCCACTAAATCAGCTTATGTTGAGGTTGTTAAGGGAACATTGTCTAAGCCTTCCAGTCTAACGACTAAGAAACGTCAGACATTAGTTTTACACAGTTACAGAGCCACAGTCAGTACACATTCTTCTAAGAGTCACAAGGGTGCAAACTCAAGCTGTTATGGCACATTGAGACTGCATCTGGCCATGGCAATCTTAAGATAGGTGACTTGTTAGGATATGGGCACCAGGTATTACACAGTTACAGAGCTGCAGTCAGTATACATTCTTCTAAGAGTCACAAAGGTGCAAACCCAAGCCCTTATGGCACATTGAGACTGCATCTGACCATGGCAATCTTTAGATAGGTGGCTTAATTGTTAGGCATATGGGCACCATCCTCAGTAGACAACATAAGAATATAGTGACAGCTGTCTTTTTGGAGCCAGGATCTGAGATGTGTAGCAAGGGCTCTTTGAACCCTCCATCCCAACAAATATGATTATGATCTGATAGTTAGGGCGATTGACCTTAGATGCTCCATCCAGGGAGATATGCAGAAGGATATGACTGAGCTTACTGTTCATGTACCAGAGGATGCAAAGGCACTGGTCTTGAGTATTATTTTACCATCAGACGGAATGATACCAAGAAACAAACACAAGATAATTGACTTTAATAATTGGCTGTGTAGCCTGTATGTGTCAGTTTGGGATGAGATAGCTAAAAATCTTTCCTGCTTTGCCAGGGCTGTCAGTAGCTGCATTACTAAGGGTTTCACATTCTGGCTAAAACCTTTGCTGTTGCCATAGTTCCATTTTTGGGAATAGTCATTCTGATAGACATTCCAGTCTAGTAAATTCTAATTTGGAACAAATTAATGTAGCTCCATACAATCCCAGGATTGTAAACAAAAAGAATATCTAAACTTGTGGCTTTCCTGCAACTTGAACATATTCACACATGTGTAGTTACACAGACATGGTTTCAAAAGAGTGAAAGCACTTCCTCTGTTCATAGGCATAGTGCCTGTCACATCTTCAGACCAGCTGTGCATTGAGGGGGGGAGTATCAGTATTTATCAAAGATATCACCACATCACATCACCATGCTTTCTGTTAGCACTTGTCAAATTTCTACTAAAAGATCACAAACCCTCCTCAGCCTCCCAGTTCATCCCATCTCAGTACTTCCTACCCTGCGTAAAATCCTTGAAAAATAATTTACAACAAACTCACCACTTACCTTGACAAATACTACCTGCTTTCTTGGAAGCAACATGTTTTTTGGGCAGGTAGAAGTACGATGACTGCACTTTAGACACACACTGATGACATCCTCACTAACATGAATACATGTAACCTTACAGAGGCAGTATTCATTGACTTTACCTGGGCCTTTGATCGATTTGACTACTCTGTCCTATTACCCCCACTTATATTGGTGTAAGCTCTGAATCTACCCAATGGTTCAAAGACTTTCCAACCAAACATTCACAGTTAAAACTGGGCCTACTTTATCATATACAGCCTTCATTCTTTGAGGGGTTCTAAGGGGATCAGTTCTTGCACCAATACTACTCTTTATTTTTATAAAGTGTCTACCAACCTACCTCATCTACAGCTCCTACTTTATGCTGACAACATGGTTATCTATGGATCCAGCACTTCTCACGACATCATCCAAAATCAATGTCAAGCTGAAAATTCTACAACTAAGCAATTGTCTTTGTTGTAAAAAAAACTCCTCCTCCACTGTAAACAATAAGTCCATGCTGTTCATAAGTTCATAGGTAAGTACTAGGCAATCAATCTGGAGACCATTTCAAGCTTAGCCAAAAAAAAAATATTCATTATTTCCCTCTAGCCTCAAGAAGGGTAAGTCAAGATAAACCAGGGGGGAATTTGAGGCTGTCCATCCAGTTGTCCAGGTTTACCTTAAAGCTGGCAAAGGTGCTACTGTGCTTGACATGTAGTAGAAGTGTGTTTCAGAGGTGAGTATGTCATGCCAACATGTCTTATTTATCTGCTGATGAAGGTGTTTAGATCCTTTAACCAAGTATTTGAGGTAGGTTTAGTTCCGCTAAGGACTAGGAGGTCAAATTGGGTTGGATCTTTCATGACATGAAAGACTAGACACAAATCTACTAGTGGAGTCTGTAATAGACTGAGTGCAGAAAAATGGCTGCCAGTATCTCCTGATAACTGAGATTTTTGAGGCCACTGATCTTTTTTAGTTAAGAATTGGTTGGGAGGGGGTTGGGAGGGTGACTTAATGGCTAAGGTGTTTGCCTTACAAACACAAGGTGCAGGGTTTAAGTCTCACAAGGGATAACTGGCTAGGCTTCAAATGGCTTGCAAGGGCAGTTAGCTTAGTACTAAACTATGAACTATGAATCTGTGAGGTCTCTCAAGTTATGTGATACTTTTAGATAAATACATGCCAACAGATGCATTATATTCTATACTGGGTCTTATAAGATAAGAGTAAAGAAGAATTAAGACTTCTTTGGATCTAACGTAGATGCCTTTGGAAATTAGATGAGCCAGATAAATGGCTTTCCATAGTACTGTGGAGACATTACAGTGAAATAAGAAATTATCAACAAGCGTCTGTAGATCCCTTATAACAGTTTCTGATTGGAGGGGTGCATCTCTTATATAGTAAGTGAAATTGTTTTGTTTGCCAAAATAAACCATGGAACATTTTTTACATTTAATTTGACACCATTGTCTTTGCAGTGATTTATTGGAGCAACTATGAGAGACTTAAAGACAGAGTAACAACAACCAATTTATAGTCACCTGCAAAGTTAGTTAACTATAGGCCAGGAGTGCTGGCCAGCCTGCAGGTCTGAAAAATATATGCCAAATAGAAGAGGGCCCAAAAATGAGCCCAGTGCTATACCACTATTATTATTATTATTTTTTTTTTTTGCTTACAGAAGAGGCACCTACTACTCTAACCACTCTGTTTCTGTCAGACAGCCAGTTATCTGTCCACTGCACAATGTAAGGATTTATATTCAGATTTACAAATCTATCAGTAATGCCCTAGTGAGTAGTGCCATAGACCTTGGTCAGCTCAAGATATTCTGTATGCACTGCATAACCACTCTCCACTGCTTCAGTTACTTTTTCAAAGAAATTAATGAGGTAAAAGAAGCAGGACCTTACTTTACAAGGCCAAATTGATGAGGGTCCAGGTAAAGAAATTTCCAATGTCCAGGTTAATGAAGTCTGAGATAATTCACTACATAACTTTACATATGAGGCTAGTAAGTCTAATGGGTCTATAGTTACCAGAGTCAGTGGTTGGGCCACCATTGTGTCATGGCATTACAATGACTGTTTTCGACATGCAACCAGTAAAGTGATTTAGAGCAGAGATAAAATAGGGATTCAAAAAGACATATTTGACACTGATAATCAGGCAATTTTGTATGTTATTAGGATCCATGGAAAAAGTATTCTTAGTTTTTGAGAGGACTGAGACAACGTGCTCTATAGTAATTAAAGGGAGGGGATAGTGGAAATTGTGGAATGGCTACAACTGTGGGTGGAGTAAAATTTGCACTAAATTGGTTAGCTTGAATATTCGTTATTTCCTTTGTGTCAGAGAGTGTAGTATTATTGTTGGCTAGCTCCTTCCGAACCTTGTTGAGTATTCATTCTTAACTTACTGAAAGAAAGATTTGCAGTTATTTGTGAGTTTAGTGGCTGTTTTAAGTTCGTTCTCAGCTTTGAACTTCCTAGTGGTTCCCTTAAGCTCTTTGTTAGTTTGCTTAAGTGTGCTGTTAAAGTAGGTAGAAAGAGACCTCTTATAAGCATTAAGCAGTTTTGTTCTCTTGTTATATAATTTATTTATGTAAATATTCCTGCACAGGTGTTTGTTTTTAAATTTCTCATTATATTTGTTGCAAACAGGGACTGCCTTATCAGTACATATATTTAAGAGGGAGTAGAAATCATAGGTAAAGGTAGCAACTTTAGCAATGGGATCTTTCAGAGGAGGATTTCAGCAGACTTTATTTAAACCTTCAAGTAACTGAAGAAGGATTGCTTCTGAAAAGTCCCTAAATATAGAGCTATGTACAGGAGAAG
>NC_056745.1:952597343-952617915 GCF_019279795.1 Protopterus annectens | reverse complement strand
AGTATTTTTGTTTGTCTAGTTGGGTTTTGTTTACGTGACATTGGTTCCATGCTTTGTCCCTTTCTAAGAGAATAGTTTTGGTGGGTTTTGTAAGCCAGGGTGCATATTTAGCTTTTTTTCTTGTGGTTCTAGGGGGGGGGGGGCATGGTGGTTAAGAATTTTTATGGTTATATTAAAGTACATTACTGCCTCTTCTAGGGGTAATTGTTTTATAGAGGTCCAGTTACAACATTTTAGGCCATTGATGAAGTCATTAGGGTTAAAGTTATTTTTATTTCTGACTTCTGAGAGTTACCTGGCTTATTTGGGGGAGATTTGGCTTAGTAGACATGTTGGCTGGTCACTGAAAATGTCAGGTAGACATCCAGTTAGGGATACAAGGGATGGATGGGATAAGAGTATCCAGTCCAGTATAGATTGGCATTTGGATCTTTTGTCATTCCTGGTAGGGGAAGTGATAACTTGGGTAAAGTCATGGAGGTTGATGTGGGTGACTGGATTTTGGCTAGAACAGTTAAGACAACCTATGTGAAAGTCACCAAGCAAGATATTTTCTTGGGGTAGGGAGGTAGAGGTGTATTCAAGTAGGTTTTCTAAGATTGTGATATTTCCTGGGGGGATGCAGCAGCCAACAATATTAAAATGTATGTTTGGTTTTAGTTGAAATTTGGCAAGAATAAGTTCTGCATTATTGAGTTCTGGTAGGGTAATATCAGGTTGTTTGAGGACGAGGTGGTCTTTGTACATAATGGCTGCCCCCCACCCCTTTTGCCTACTCTGTCTCTGAAAATTATATTATATCCTGGGGCTGTAATTTCGTTATTGTGGATTTCTGGTTTTAGCTAGGTCTCAGTTAATAGGACAATTTCAGGTTTGTATAGAGATAACAGGGCATGAAGGTCATGGACTAAGGATACTAATGTTTAGATTAAGAAAGAGGAGAGAGGATTTTGGTCTATGGAATAAGTGGTCATTTTGATTGGTGTTTGGGATGTTTGTTGTGTCTGGTCCTGGGTTGGGGTGTATGTCCCCACAAAATGTGAGCTTTTGTAGTAGGTGTGAAAGGAGTTTGTTAAATTTGATGGCTATTTTAAATTGCTATAGTGAGGATTGGCATTTATTAATGGGTGGTAGTCTGTGTGGGAAGTTTGAAACTGGTATGGGGCTAGTTGAATGTTTGTTGGGGCTAAATAATAGTATAGAGTAGCGGATTGTTTAGGGGTATTTAGGTTGTGGGTTAGTTGGACATGATGGCTTAAGGTTGCTAATGAAATAGGAATAGTGACAGACTGTATAGAGGACTCATGTTGGAGGGATGTGAAAGGGTGTGCACGGTTACTTATAATTAGGGGAATTTATAGAGTTGGTGGGGTATTAGTTAAGTGATGAGAGTAGTAGCAGTTTAGGGTTAATCGCTTAAGGGAGATGGATTAGTTTGGTGGGAGGAGCTATGAGCTAATGGAAAGGAGGGTCTGTAGGTATAAATTAAACTGATATGGGGTGGGTGGGAATGGGGTAAGGTATGGGGAGCAGAGTGAGCCCGAGCATAGCAAGGGCAAACAGAGCAGGACTAGCCCAGCTGATGGAGGCAAGAGTCAGTAACAGCACTATCCTTTGTGTTGCTATGATGGTTTTCTACAACTTTAAAGCTAGGTAGATTTTATAGTCGGGGCTGGAAGTCACACTTGCTTGAGGTAATAATGGCTATGTTAAAATAAAAAACGTAACCTTTGTTTTCTAGCGCTTAACCTCACCTAGTTTATCTGACTTTTGGTTTGGACAGTGGAGCTTACTATTTTCAGTGACAGACTGCCATCTAGTGGCCAAGAAAGGGAAGCAACACCACTAATCGGGCTATTTAGCCTAAACTGTAGAAGCAAGAAAATGCCTGGGAATACTGTCTGCCCGTGCGTGTGTGCAGCCAGAAAGTGTTACAAAGAAGGAAAAACCAATAGAAAAGCCAGAGGCAATCACCTACACTATGCTTCTTGGGATAGTACATCTTGTAGACTGCAGGGAGGGAGATGCTGATATCCAGAATTAGTAGCTGTCCAAGACGTTGGGTTAGACTGGACAAGGAGTGGGCTGCCCGTATTTTGCGAGAGCGTGTTTAGACTGTAAAAGATGAAAAGAAATGAGTAACCACCACTAATAGGAGACTGGTAAGGTAATTAGGACAGGAGAAGAGCTGGATACAGGCAGGGTATGAGTGAGGGTGAGAGTAAGCTGGAAGATGAGACAAGATAAGGTGAGCAGTGCCGGAAAACCACATAAAATCACCAAGCAGTAGGCTAGCAGTTTGGAAAACATTAGGAAGATATTAGGATGGACATCAGCCCTTGTATCGTGGGTTGCGAACTGGCTCTCTGAACCCATACAGTCAAAATAGGGGAATTCACCTCCAACAGCAGACCTGGTACCAGTGGTGTTCTACAGGGATCAGTCCTGGGACCTCTACTGTCTGGAATCTATTTCTCCAAAGTACAAGCTAAAATCAAGGGACTGTAGCTGACCAGGTGTGCTGATGACTAAACTGGGTGTGGTCATAGAATCATAGGTAGGTACTAGGCTATCTGCCCGAAGGCATTTTTAAGCCTAGCCGGAATATGTTGGCTTTCGTCACCCCCTTAGATCAGCTCCCTGTGCCTCTGTGCAGAGTCACTGAAGTGATCCTGGGGTAAACTGTTTCCCACCCACTCATCAAGGTTTGAAGATGGTTAGCGAGGAGCTCTGCCTAATGTAGATTGGAATCTTGTTCCAGAGCATGGAAAGTCTCTGGGACAGGAATCTATCCCTCCAGCACATCCTATTTATTGTTGTGGTGAAGTTTAGATCCCTGGAGCATGTGGCTCGAGGGGATATGGTTTTCTTTAGGTGGAGCATGTCCATCAATTCTGGGGTGGACATAGCCTTGTATGTCAGGCAGAGATCACCTTTGAGTAGGCGGTATGCAACAGAGTACAGCTGGAGTTTAAGTCAAGCTGCATAGGGCATCTGCTTGAGGCCAGTGATCTTCTTGGTGAGGTACTTCTATGGTCTTTCCAGTTGTTGCAGGTGTCTTGTAAGGTACATCCCAAATAGAGCATTGTACTCTATGATGGGTCTGATGAGTGAGGGGCTCAATGACCTCTTTCGATCTGGATCAAAACCCTTTTGTGATTAGGTGGGCTACAAAAGGATTTTCTAACCACTCTGGCAATGTGATTATAAAAGGAAAGGTTACTATCTACATGGGTCCCCAGATCCCTTAAGTCTTCCATATTTAGGGGGCTACCACCTATGTGGTAGTTTGTGAGTAGTTTTTTTTCCAAAGGGGATGACTATGCACTTTTTGGCATTTAGCTTGAGGCCATGGTTTTGACACCAGGTATCTGTCTCAGTGAGACCCTTCTGGAGGATGTCCGTCAGCCGCAGAGTCAATTATAGCCCCTAGTTTGCAGTAGTCTGTGAATAGTCCTCCTGTGCTTGCCTATACCTCTGAAAAGTATATGCCGAACAGGAGGCGTCCTAGGACTGAGCCCTGGGGAACACCACTTGTAACTGGTTTAGAGTCAGACCTAGCTCCTGCAACTCTTACCCATGTGGGTTCTGTCCGTGAGCCAGTTGGCAACCCATCCCATGACATAGGGGTTTATGTTCAGGCTGGTGAGCTTGTCTATAATACCAGAGTGGGGAATGGTGAAGGCCTTTGAGAGGTCTAGGTAGGCTCTGTGGACCACCTTTCCCTCGTCTATAGCTTTGGTAACTCTCAAATTAGTCCACCAGGTTTAGGAGGCATGATCTGCCCTTAAAGCAGAACTGAGTAGGGTCCAGTGTTTGGAGGTTTCCAATGTCACTGTTAATGACATCCATGATGATGCGCTCCATAGCTTTGCAGACCAAGCTAGTCAGGCTTATAGGGCGATAGTTCCCAGGGTCCATTTTGGCTCCACCTTTGTGGAGCAGAATAACTGCTGCTATTCACCACTCTATGGGCAAGTAGCCTGTGGAAAGGTGGAGTTTAAATAGTGTGTTTAGGTGAGGGGTTAGTTCATCTTTGAGCTCGTGTAGGACGCAGCCTGGGACACCGTCCGGTCCAATTGATGCTGTGTTTTTGGCTTTGGAGAGGGCTGTTTTAACCAGAGTGTCTGCATTTTCGGTCCAATATGTTGTCACCTCTGGTGGGGGTGTTGACCAGTTAATCCAGGGCATATGAGTTTATAAATTCTAGGAAAAGTTGGGCAAGGGAGATTGTACTTGAGTAGTTCTCCCAGTCAATGTTTGGGAGATTGAAATCACCCAATAACAGGGTGTTTGGTAGGACCTTTGTGCTACCCCGTGTTTCCAGGAATGCGGAGTGGGGGTCCTGGGACATGGTGGGTGATCTGTAGCAAGCTATAATTTGAATAGCAGTTTTGCCTGTTGGTTGCACGTGGATGATCTCTGAAGCATCGTGCTGTGCCACTTATCTGGAAGTGTGGGTATCCTTGATGAATATGGATACTCCTCCATATTTTGTATTTCGGTCCGTGTTTTGTGGCTGAAATGTATGGTACGAGTTGTAGCCTGGTAGTGCTGGGGTGCTCTCTGGAGTCTTAAACCAGGCTTCTGTTCTCCAAACCATGTCAACATCCTTCAAGACAGACTTATGCAAATAACAGGTGCCAAAGTCATGGCCTCACACTTAATGCAAAACATTGTATTACCATCCCTTTTGGAAAGAGCGACATTCCTGCAAATTACCACATCGGTGGCAATACCCTAAATACGCACTCAGTGGTGAGAGATCTGGGCACTCAGGTTTACAGCAGCCTTGCCTTTGATCACCATGTCTCCAGAGTGGCAAGAAGGGCATTCTATATGGCTCACTTAAGTAAAGGCATTGCCTCGAGAAAGTAAAGTTATCACCTCCCTGTACTCTTCACTCATTAAGCCAATAATGGAGTACAATGCCCCTTTTGGCATGTACCTTTCAAAGCAAGTGGAGAGACCACAAAGGTTCCTCACAAAGACAATTCAAGGTCTTCAGCAGCTATCCTATGGGGATCGGCTGAAATCACTGACTTTATTCTGTTTCATACAGACTACTCAGAGGCAATCTCTGACCCAGCTTTATTGGAAATGCTGCGCATCCACAAGTCAAAGGGCACACGGGTTACTCGCTCTCAAGATCTAAACCTGGTATGCGACATCAACAGAACCTGTTGGAGGGACGGATTTTTCTCCCAGAAGTTACCACACCTTTCGATAGACTCCCACTTCACATCAGAGCACCTCACTGGCCCTCTTCAAACACAATCTTGACGATTCGATGGGCAACTATAAATTCACCCCAGGGGTTCCACCAGTGCCCCTCTTGGACAGGGGCAATAGGCACTGATCACAGTAACAAGGGTAAAATTTGGCTAGGCTTGTAAGGCCCCTTGGGCCATTAGCCTTGTAACTTCCTATGGTCAACTCTTCAATCTTAAATCTCAGTACTGCATTTGCAGTGTTAAATACACTTGGCAACCATTCAGCGTTAATTGCCGTCAACCTAAGAATCAATAGTTTGTACTAAACCCGCTGTACAACTGTTAATGTAGCTTGCTGTCTCACGTTACACTTGTATATCAGAAGAACTCACCCACTATATTTAGTAAACAAAATTAAACAGATGATAATGAATGATATTCCACATGTCAACACTGCCTTCTTTATCTTTAGTAAGAGACAATGAGAGAGTCTGCAAAATTCGGCACATCTCAGAATGTTTCACACACATTCCTTCTTCAAATCAATTTTGCTCTTTCTTCTGAATACAGCTTTTGCTCTGCAAGTTAAAATATATTCCTCTTCCACTGCTGTTTAATAATGTTCACTCCATAAATACAGAGACAGTCTAATTTTTCTGTAAGCATTCGCAGATATTAGAAATAAATGAAACCCAGCAACAGGAAATGCACCTCTAGATTAAAGAGCCCATGGCAATCAGCCATCCTTTTAAATGTCATAGTTAAAAGGTTTGCAAACAATGTTATCTAGCAAACACTCAAGTAGACTGAATACTTTTTAACAGCAGAAGTTTACAGGAATTTGACTTTCATGGTAGAAGGTCTGTGCAAAATGCAGTTAAGGCCAAAACAAATACCATGTCCAAATCATAAGTGTCTCTGTACAATACAATACAATAAAATAATAAATGCAGGTGTCAGAAGGTAATGTAACTGAAATTTTTGTGAATTTCTTAATTTGAGATGTCTATAAAATGTCATCTGCAAGGTATCCTAGGAATATAAATTACCATCAGGTTTGCATAACATCACCTAGAACAGAAGATACAGTTGTCTTCATGTGATTGCTGAAAGGCAGCAGCAGTACAGTGCTTCTGGAAGCCCATTGCTGTTATGGAATTAGGCATGGTCTCAGCAATGGAAGAACCACCCTAATTCCAGTGTGTCCCCCTTAATCAGTGGTGCAATGACATTTTTCTCAAGAGAAACTGCACAAAAAGAGAAGCTTCTGAAATAGTATCCCCATGCTATAATAAAAGCGACGAATTAAGCTGTACTTCAGGCCTTGAAGAGGAAAGCGGTATGTTGCATCTGCCTGCACTCCATCTCTTGGCAGAAAGGGCATTTTTCTCTCAAGTATTCACTATAATGGAGAAACACTAGCAAATATGAGAATAAAAGTATTTTCATGAAAAAATGTTGATCTGCTATATGGTAGTATGAAATAAAACATATAGTTTCATACCAAGGATGGCTGAAAGAGGCATGACAGAACTTGTTCAATATTTTACAAGTGACAGCCATATACTGGGAAATGACTGGAAAGTCCATGGGAAAAATATTATACAAGTGACAAGCTTATATCTTAGTGGAAGTCTGAAGGTGAACCATGTTGTCTTCTACGTGTTACTTGCATCTCTAATCAAGATCTGTATATTATGAAAATTAGTATTAATTTCAAAAGGTTTGCACCATTAGCACTGTATAAATTATTTGCATTTATTTCTTAAAAAATTTGTGGGTCTAACATTTTCACAGTTTAGATCATTGTTCTGCAAAATTTGTACAGTAACTTGCTGAGAATCCATGTTGGAAAGATCACCATGCATCATGTTTATACAAAATAAAGTATATTCTTCCATCTCTCAACTTTTAAATATAATACACCTGCTGTCTACTAGCTCATTTCATGAGTGCTACAGTGCAGGTTATGCAATAATAAAAATTAACTTCAGTTTTCAAAATACAAACAAGCAATGGCAGATTTGGAATGTATACAGCACTGCTTTACTTTAAAAGTCTGTATGTCATGCTTGTTGTGATAGTATATGTACCAGTGTCTCTTAAAACATTTACATGAGGTCATCTACCAAACGGATGGTATGAACAAAGCATGCTTCAGTTCAGGAAGCATTCACTATCTGTTGCATATGTAAACATACATTCATTTTGACAGCTTTTTCAATGTTCTGGCTTTGCTTTGGATCACCACACCAGTTCAATGTCATGTTTATCGAAGTCAGTCACTTTCCCACATCATGGAAATACAGGTTGGCACATATGCATAAAATGATGATAGAAACAGAGATGTAATAAATGAGATATCTGAATTTTGGTTCCAAATCCCCCTGGCGGTACCACCAAATCTGAGGAGAGAAATCAAGCAACAAATTAAAGTGCAGTTGATCTGTTGCACTGACACAAGTCAGTCAGGTATCAGTTTTGAAATACAGCAGAGTCAATTATCCGAATGCCGATCAGAATCAATCTGAACAATGCCTTCCTAAGTTTTTGGGAAGGACAAATCAAAGTCTGAATATGTAAACGTTCTACTTGTCGTTTGTACTTGTTTTTCGAGCTTGTAGCCTGCTAGTGTGTGAAAAATATTCTTTATTGTCCACTGGAATCACTGAATGGTTGTAAAGCATGCAAGAAAAAAGATTTTTTGCAGTTTTTTTTATCCGGTTCAATGCATGTTTGATTATCTGAACTATCCTTGGTCCCAATTAGTTTGGATAATAGATTCTGCTGTATATACATCCTAAAATAAAAAAAATTAAATTACACAATACAGTTTATGCAGAGTAAATTGATTATTAATTTTCCGGAAATTAAATTAGTATATATATATATATATATATATATATATATATATATATATATATATATATATATATATATATACACACACATACACACTAATAATTGAACTTCGTGACAATAAAAGCATTCAAAAAAATAGTAAATCACACCAACAACTCTTGTAGAACTTTAGCGCTTTCGTCTTATTTATTATCAAGACTTCTTCAGAAAGACATGTTTCATAAGTATGAGCAACCATTTTCACTTCCTTTATATACAGTTCTAGCAGACCATTTAAATTAACAACAGTTCCTTTCCAATAGTAAAGTGTGAGCTATATATATATATATATATATATATATATATATATATATATATATATATATATATATACACATACATATACATATTATGAAATCATATGCAACTAGTTCACAAACTGCTGCTGGAACACAAGCTCTGAAGCCAACTCTGTAGAAAGCCAAACTTGTGAGCATGACAGACATGCAAATACATTTTTATTTGATCTTTGGGAGGGCCCTCTGCAATGGGTGGACCATTTAGGTACATCTTTGTCATGACCTCTGAGATGCAGTGGGGGCTGGTGACTTCAAACCAAACAGGAACTTACAAGCAGCAGCTGCATGAAGAAGGGTAATTGGAATGGGTGGGGCTATTAGAAGTAGTCAGTGGATATTTACCCATGATCAATAACAGCTGGAGTCAGTCATGTTCATCTGCAGACTGCCTCAAAACCAAGCCATTCTATCCTTTCAACTATGTACTCCTCAGATGTCCAACTGTGATGGAGAGAGGACTACAAGACAGCCCCAGACACTGCACAATGAGTCCCTTCCAGTGTTTCCATTTGCCTTCCTGGCCCCACACATCATCCAAACAGATTCTCTCTTTCTCGTTTTTTTCACATTGGCCAACATTGAACTTTAACTGTGGAGGAAATAACTAAATTAAGACAAGAAGTATGACTGGCACTAAACCCCTCCAGAAGACAACAGGCTCTAGATGCTCAATGGTGCATTTTGCAACTGTTTTCAAATCTTATGATTCAATGATGGCCTAAAAAATCTTGAGAAATTGTGCCCAAAGTTAATATTCAAAACTGACAAAACAACCATTCCTAAAACAACCAAGTAGACAAATGCTTGCGAGTATGCCCGCCACCCTAGCCCTTCAAAAAAGATAATCACTGATTGTACTAATATGGCATTAATCTAGGATAAAAGTGAAAGAACAAATGGTCACATGTACATATTTCAGGTCACTGGTGTCAAATATACAAAACATGCTTTCTCAAACCTACCCTTTCAAGAGAGAAACCTTTTGTGTAGGCTTCAAATGTCAGACTGGGATGAAAGTGAAACAAATGGATTTTCCTTAAGCATATAGCATGCCTCCTTACCCTGCCCACAAAAGAACCACCTATATATACACATCTGATGTTTGATTTTGTGGGAAGCAAAAAACAAAAATGATTATGGTAAATTATTTTTCCTAGACCATACACTACACCTAGACAATCTATAGTGGCCTTATTTGCACACCTCTGAGGTTTGATTGGGAGGAATGTTAAACGAAATGACCACATGGTCATCAGCCCCCACACAAAATATAGTGATTATCTATGCGTACTTTTGAGCATTGGTATGTTTAGATTAGGTAGGGCCCAAGGCACAGACTGACAATGGGTCCCACTACTTAGCCTGTGTCAAAATCCACTTGTATACTTGGGGGTCTGGGGTTATAACCCAGAGTAGCTGGATAAATCTCAGAGTAAAAGAATGGGGGGGGGGGGGGGGACACAGACTGCACAGAAAAAATTAGAGCCAAAAACTAAACAGAGAGCAGACAGCAATGTTACTAACTCTGCTAATGATCAGCCACTTTCACACATTCTGCCAAGACAACCAAAACTTGGTGTGCACAGTAGTGATGCAGATTTCTGATTAAGAGTGACAAATTATGGTCAACTTGTTACTTCTACATACACTGCAACAACCTACACACACTTTTCATCCACAGGAAGTGGCCAATTTACTGACTGTGCACAACTCAAACGTATGTGCTTAAAAAAACTGGCCACAGTAAGGTATTTAAAGTTGTTTCACACAAATGCATACTTAGTCCTGCAAATCCAAAACAGGGGCTGCTCATCATGAGCATGTCAGCATTTTAGTCACTTACATCCATAGAGACGCCCCATAACCAACAATTAGTCACCTCTATTGACAATGTACACATCAAATTTCTGAGATAACAGAATGGTCACAGTAATGATCAACTTTGCTTCACACAAACTGCAGCCACAGGTTAACAAGGCACATCAGTCTCTCAAAGCCAGAATAATGACTGCTCAAGACACTACAAGGGCAGTCAAGCTCATTTCCATACATAAAAAGACAATGTAATGGCAATTTGTTTCAGCGTGATCTCCCACAATTTGTTGTTTACCCGATTACAATTCACTCAGCGGCTGCACTCCAGTATACTTGCCTAGACAGCTGTTTGGAATAAAAATGAGTACTGTACCTCTTTGGCTTACTAATATCCATTAAAATGTAATTAATTATTCAGTTAAGCTTAAGCGTATTCACTGCTTATGCTTTAGAGAGAAAGTTGTACAAATGTCTGATGTGTTTTATAGGGAAAGTGTTAGGAACAAGTCCCCCTCCAACATACACAGTGAAGTTATTGGTGAAATCAGACAAGGTTTTGAAGCAGGGATGGGATGCCCAGCTAACAGAGCTGCCGAGGGCATTTAAATAGACTGGAAACAATCCTAATGAAGTGTGTTAAGAAAGGACCTTCCTTGTGTTGTGATTGTTTCTTAAGTTAGCATTTCCTGGACTAGTTTAAGGAGATTTCACCGTTTTGGTATCTACTGCTTTAGAGTGAGGGATGCAGCCTCTTTCCACCATATTGTATAAATACAGGGAGTCTTGGCAATAGTTTTCCATACACTGCACTCTTCCTAACTGAGCCCCTTTTTAATTTAGTATCATACCCTAGTTACTGACCTGCTTGCATCTCACAGCTGTATGGCACACTAATATGTCATTAGCTATTTTGGCTGCTGCCCTTTTCTACTAGTTAATGTCTCACTCTTGAACACCTGTCTACTTTCTCGCATTTCATTCTGAGCTGGTCCTGTTCAGTCTCCTCCTTCACCCTCTAACTGATGTCTTCTGCAATTTCATACTCTGCCTCTTGCTAATGTATTCCGCCCTATCATTTTAACTATCTTTCCTGCAAGTTTGCAACAATGCCATAGCTACTGTGATTTCCTAACATTTTACTTACCTTATGCTGCTTGACAGTTTGCAATCAAAATGCATTTGTTCCTGCAATGTGCTATTCTGCTTCACTTTTCTACTCTACTCTCATTCCTGTCCACCCATAACACTACTTTATTATACTTCCCTTACCCATCTTTAAGCTATCACATAGCATCCTTCACTCCTTCCATCAGACCAGCCTCCATCACACTACTAATCATTCCATCTATCACCCCTTCTAACTTCAGAAACTTTAAACACCTACTATACTTACCAATGCAAACACAACTACCATCATCAGTGTCCTTACTTAGATTCTTCTCCACAGTAGCTCAAATTTTTAGATATTACTCCTCTTTTAGTTTATATTACTGCATAATTCAAACTATTTCACTATAAGCTCATACAAGATATTTCTACTCTGCTGCACATTTCTTTTCAATATTATTCTAAGCCTTGCCCTGCAGTACTGCAAGCTGTGTAGATACCTTACAACTGGGACAAAACATTTTGTGACAACTCTTGGTACTGTAGAAATCCCAAAGGGCCAAACAAAAAATGGAAAATGATATTCCACATCAAATATTTTCTGCAATTCTGATGAACAGGAATGTGAAGGTAGGCATCCTTCACATCCAAGTTATCCAAATAGACCTGGTGAGAAAAATCAAATGAGGTAAGCTTTGGAATTTGAATTTCATTATTTTCAGAAATGTCTTTAGGGTAGATAAATCCAAAATGGGTCTAAACACCACCTCTTTCCTTATAGCTCCACAGATGAGTATAAGGTTAGCTGCCCTTGCGGTTCATTTTAAGCCTAGACAATTTCCTTTTTTCTGCCCAAAATAACCTATCCCAGGTTATAGATTGGCCTTATCCAGCCAATGGTCAATAATGAGAAGTTATGTACCTACTATAACGTTCCATGTTAGTTTTCTTCTCGCCTTCGTTCTTGCTGGATGGGTTCGGAGCCGATCCTCTACTCAGACTCTGCCTATACTAAAGCTTGAGAGCTATTTTTACTGGCTCGAGGCTACCCTATATCCCACAATGCTAGGCGCTAACTACCCAGATCTCGTTTGATAGCTGAAACCATAGCAGTTCTGATCTTCAAAATAAGGAGAAGAGGAAACCTCACTCGTAAGTCACCTAGACCTATAGCTACCAGTAAAAGATAGCCAAGGGGGCTAATACTGAGGCAGAAAGAAGATCCCCAAGGATCCTTAGGTCTGTCCAGGCTATGGGGATGGGACGCAAGAAAGAAGGCGAGAAGACAACTAACATGGAACTTTATGGTAGGTACATAACTTCTCAATGTTAAGCTGTCAATCTCACCTTCATTCTTGCTGGATGGGACCGCGTCCCTAGCACCTTTCACCCTGGGTGGCTCATCGGAACAGAATCTTGAGAACGGTGGAACCAAAATTAGCCCGGCTTCGGGAGGCCATGTCTAATTTGTAATGAGAGATAAAGGTATGAGAAGAGGCCCATGTGGCTGCCGCACAAATAGAATCTATTGGTAATCTAGCCTGAAAAGCTATTGACGTGGCTAATGCTCTAGTTGAGTGAGCCCTGGGCCTTGACGGTAGCTTTTGGCGTCTGCGGTCATAGGACAGCCATCTAGAAAGGATTACTTTGGAAACTGGAAAGCCTTTTTTCCCTGCCGCATAAGACAGGAAGAGCTGCTCAGATTTCCTAGCTTGCTTGGTTCTATCCAGATAGTAACGGAGCGGACGATGAATGTCCAGAAAATGCAGCTTTTGTTCTGCTCTGTTGGAGTAGTTGGGGAAGAAACCTGGGAGATCGATAGTCTGGTTTAGGCTTGCCTCAGGAGAAACCTTGGGTAAAAAGAACTGGTTAGTCCTGAGAGACTCTCTGTCTTTATGGAAAACTAGATAAGGTGGACGAATGCAAAGGGCATGAAGTTCTGATACTCTTCCAAGAGAGCAACTTCAAGGAGCAGGAAGCTGCAGGTTCAAAGGGGGGGAAGAATCAAGCAAGTTAGAAACAAATTTAAGTCCCACTGTGGTGGGGGGTCTCTGATTGGGGGCTTAAGCAAAAAGATACCTTTAAGAAAGGTTTTACAAAGCTTATGGGACATGATACTGGAGTCCGAAAAGCCTACATGAAAGTTCGAAATAGCCACTAACTGTACTCTGATGGTGGAGGAAGAAGACCCTGAGTGAAACAGTTCGGCTAGGAAGTCTAGGACTGATTGGATAGGGGCAGTAAAAGGATCCATATATCTAGCTCCTGCCCAGAAGGAAAAACGCTTCCACTTGCTGGCATAAATCCTGCTGGTAGATGACTTAAGGGAAGCTATAAGGATGTCACTCACAGAAAGGGAAGTAAGGGGAAGCCTGGCTAGGGTTGGAATTGGAGCAACCAAGCTGTGAAGTTGAGAGATTGGAGGGAGTGGTGCAGCTGTCCCGACTGATGGGTCAAGAGATCTGGCACTGGGTCCAGATGCCAGGGCTGCCGGAAAAGGTAACAATGCAGGAACAGAAACCATATCTGTCGAGGCCAGTAAGGAGCAATGAGGATCATCGTGGCTCTCTAGGCGGTAGCTTTCTGAATCAACTGAGTGATTAATGGAAAGGCATACAGAAGTCCCCGGGGCCAATCATGGACTAGAGAGTCTCTGGGGGGATGGCCGGGAGGAGGCGAGAGTGTGAAAAAGTCATGGCACTTGCTGTTTTGAGGTGTTGCAAAAAGATCACAGCAAGGTCGACCCCATTTCTGAAAAATTTCTTCCACTACTGCTTTGCTTGAGACACCACTCGTGTGGCATGAGAATGGCTCTGCTCAACCTGTCTGCTATGATGTTGGACTTCCCGGGCATGTGCGTTGCTATCAGAAACCACTGAGAGGAGATCGCTCAAGTCAGAGTGCCTCTCGACATAAGGGATAGGACTTGGTTCCGCCCTGCTTGTTGATGTACTACACTACGGACATATTGTCTGTCTGAACTGCAATAGTCCCGATGGGAAGAGAGTCCTGAAGGGCTTGCAACGCTAAAAGTACTACTCATCTCCAAGACATTTATGTGCAGGTGGCATTTGAAAGGTTGCCTTGTGCCCTGGACCTTCCTGCCCTGAAAATGCCCCCCCCCCACCCGACCAGGGAGGCGTCCGTTGTCACCGTGGCGACCGGGGAAGAAGGAACAAGTGGTCTGCCCTGAAGGACTTGAGGGGAGACCATCCACCAAGAAAGGTTTCTTGCAAGACAGGGTTATTAAGATGTTGTGAGACATTGGAAGCTGTTGAAAGTACCACTGGGAAAAAAGCATCCACTGAAGGATCCGCATATGAAAGCAAGCTAGGGGAAGTAGTGTAATGGCTGTCGCCATGAGACCCAATACCTTCAGGACAAACCAGGCCTGGATTCTGTTATGAAGGAGGATGTGAACATGCCTGCGAATATCTAGAACTCTTTGCTCGGTTAGTTTTGCAGAGAGTCTGACTGTGTCCAAGGTTGTGCCTATGAAGGTAATAGACTGACAAGGCAGACTTTGAAATTTATGGAGATACCTAGCCCTTTGCAAGTATGAATGGTGTAATCTCTGGAAAGAAGCTGACGCCTGGTGGTGGCAGTGAGGAGCCAGTCGTCTAGATATGCAAACACCTGGAATCCTTGACGTCTCAGATGAGCCGTAACCGCTGCCATGCATTTGGTGAACACTCGGGGGGGCTGTAGTGAGACCAAAGGGCAGGGCCCTGAACTGGTAGTGACTGGCTCCCAGCCGGAAGCGGAGAAACACCCTGGAGCGCCTGTGCATCTTGATGTGGTACTACGCATCCTGAAGGTCTGAGCACATCCAATTGTCCTGACCCAGAAAGGGTAGAATGGACTGTAGCGTGACCATCCGGAACTTCATTCTTCTTGCAGACTTGTTTAGTCTGCTGAGAACCAATATTGGTCTCCAGTCCCCTGTCTCTTTTGGTACCAAAAAGAACTTGGAGTAGATTCTGGATCCTTGTTGGTCTGCTGGGACTGGCTGGATGGCTTTTTGTTAGCAGTTTTGATATTTCTAGTACTGCTTGTTCCCCTAGACTGGGTGGAACGTCTGGAAGGGGCCCTTATGGTTGAGTTGGGGTGTGGATAAAGGGAATTTTGTAACCCTCTGATATAAAATCGACCGTACCCATCTGTCTTGGGCGAGTGAAAGCCAGGCTTCTGGGTACAGTGATAACCTTCCCCCAACTGTTGGGCAGCTTCTCAGGGATGTTGGAAAGGTTTGTCAGAGACTCTCTGCTACCCTGAATTTGCGGACCTCCTCTGCCTCTAGGTCGGCGTCTGTTATTGTTCCCCCCCCCTGCCTCTAGAGGGGAACTGACCTCATGCGGTTTACGGAACCACATTTTCCTACCCTTCTGACCCTTAGGATATGGTCTAGACGGGGTGGAAATACAGACTCCCACAGCAGAGAGTCTTGCCTTCTTGCTCGCATCGGGTCAAAGTATCCTTAACCTGAGGTCCAAACAAAGCTGAACCGTCAAAGGGGGAGTTGAAGGGCGCCTTGAAGGGGTCTGCAAAGTTACAAAGCCACATCCAGACGTGACGCCGTAAGGCCACACCTGTTCCTGCAGCCCTACTCACCCCATCAGCCGTGTAGGAAATAAGCCACATGGAGGAGTTGACAATGGAATTCAGGGTTGCCAGCTGGGAGTTAATTTTGTCTTGAGACCCCGCAGCTGTTGGATCCTGTAGGGCCTCACCCACTTCTTTGAGCAGGTCTCTTTGAAGGCGAGTGAAATGGCACAGGTAATTCAGCGACCGCATGACAAAGGTCGCTGAAGAAAACATCCGTTTGCCGTACCTATCCATAGTCCTAGACTCCTTGTTAGGAGGATGGACATGTACTGAAGGATCAGCCAGTTCCTTCTTAGTGGCGGCAGCCACCACCATGGCATCAACCGGGACACCCTTGGCTAAAAACTGTTTGAAGGGGCTGTTATGAATTTTGAAGGACTCTGTGGGGTAGGTTCCATCGTATCAGGGGCCGTCCACGCCTTCCGCACCACTTCCATGAGGGGGTCAAAGGGCGGAGACACCCAAGAGGTGGAAGGGCGAGAGCCAAACGCCTCTAGGTAAACAGACTCGTCCTCGGAAGGATTGAGGGTAAACCAGTTCCCCCTCTGCTTAAGGATCTCAAGGATGTCTGAAAAGGAGATATCCAAGTCTGTATCAGATGTAATGGACTCAAGGGAGTCCACATGCTTCCTCTTACATTTCCTCTTCCGAGGGGGTTCCCCTGACGGATCAGGGGAAACCTCGGAAGAGGAGGATATTCCCAATGGGGAAACCTGAGGCGTTGGATCTCTACGGTCAGGAATGAGAGGGTGGGTAGAGACCGCAGCAGGCACTACAAAGGAAGGAGCTGAGGGAGACTACCATGGAGCAGGCACAGGGGCCAGCACGCTCATGACTTCAAAGGCGTCCCTATCAGGCAGGGTAGAAGGTCCCCGCTCCAAAGAGATAAGGACCCCTCCCAGCACAGAGAGGGACGGCTCCAAAGCAGATATTGGGGCCGAACTCACCAGCGCCAAAGCTCCGAGAGAGAGAACGGGGTCGGACAAGGGTCCAATGCCACTCGCCCCCTCGGAGCAGACAAGGAAGTTCATGCACCCGGATCCCTCCAAGGATGGGACCATGGAAGAGACCGGAGCAGACGACTGAGCCGAAAGGTGAGGTATCGGCTCAGACGTGTCGACGGCCACGGCTCCCACAAGCTCCGGCTCCGAACTCAAGGGAAGAGTCGGAGGAGGAATCAAAGATGGAGTGGGAATAGCCAGTCTTTTGAGAAGGGCTATGAAGCACCTGGGCTAGTGCCTGGGACTTGAGTCTACTAACTATCCACTCGAGGTCATGGTCCGAGAGCTTGGAAGACCTAGAGGAATGGGATCGATGGCTCTGCTCCGAGAGTAAGGGAGACCTCGGAGCCGAATGAACAGGTTCCAATAACGGAGACCTGGATAGTTTACGGCTGGCAGCACCGATACAACTATCGGCACCGACCGAGTCTTAGAAACATCGGCTCCGGCTCGAGCCGATGTAGAAGACTGCGTTTGAGAAACAGTTTCCAGCTGGAGCCGATGCAGAAGCAGTCAAAGCACTCCCAGTCAAAGGCTCTGAACACGGAGCAGACTGCTTGGAAGGCTTCCCAGACGATGACTTGGCCGGGGAACCTTCAGGCTTTAATAAGCCTCTCAAAATTAACTTATTTCTGCGTTCCTGCAGGACTCTGACTGAACGCATGACAGACAGAACAAGAGTCCTGCATGTGCAGAGGGCCCAGGCAATAAACACAAGTGTGACAGTGTCAGCGACATTTTCTGACAGCACTAGTCACACTTCTTGAAGCCTGAGACCCTTGTGTCTTTAGACATCCTAACAAAGGACAACAAACACACACACACACACACACACACACACACACACACACACACACACACAATCTAAGTCAGTCACACAAACAATTTTACCTGACAATTTAAAGAAAAGGGGAATGGGCCCAAAGGCTTAACCTTTTAAACCAAAACAAGGGGTTAGGATATTAAGGGATTTAAGGGACCGGAAGGAAGTTAAGCTAAGAAGGAAAGCTAATGGGATGGGTACTAACAAACTATCTGAAACACTGACTAAAACAAAGAATTTTAAGAATAATTAAATCCAACCTGCAGAGCCGGTAAGAAACACACCTCGCAGCTGAAGCAGCAAACTAGATCTGGGCAGTTGGCACCTAGCATTGTGGGATATAGGGTAGCCTCGAGCCGGTAAAAATAGCTCTCGAGCTTTAGTATAGGCTGAGTCGGAGCAGAGGATGGGCTCCGAACCCATCCAGCAAGAATGAAGGCGAGATTGACAACTTAACATTTATATATTACCCATAATGAAAATAATTGGGATCATACCATATATATTTTGAAGGGACCCATGCTTAGATAAAGCATTCAGAAGCTGCCTCTGTCCATTAGTACACGAGACAGTCCTGGCATAAAGTTTCCCATCCACAGATCTAAGTTGCACTTGAATATGGGCAGGGCTCCACAACAGCGGTACCCTACGAGAGATATACCCATCTCTTCAAACTCTTCTCTGTTGATGCTGCAGAAGAGGTTTAGATCCCCAGACTGAGTATTTCTGATGCCATTTAGATTTACTGCACATCAGCAAGTCATCAGTAATGGGTTGGAGGATGCCTTGTATGCCAGACATGTCACCTCTTAGTCTGTAAGATACAGAGCATAGTCACAGGGCTTTGAGTCAGTCCATGTACGACATGATTGTTTAGGCCTTGTATCTTTTTACTAAGGTATCTCAGTGGGCATTCTAGTTGCTGCATGTGTCCGGAAAGATACATGCCAAGGGGGCATTATATTCAATGACTGGCCAAATGATGGCAAAGTAAACAATGCCATTCCTATTTCTGGACACAATCCCTTTGTTTATAAGCTGTGCAATGTAGAAGACCTCTCTTACAACAATGAACAAATGCTGGTTAAATGTTAGGTCACTGTCCACACAAGTTCTCAAAATCCTGAACAAATGGGTCAACTCTTAGGGGCATAGTGTCAATATGGTAGTTTCCTAGGTAGTTCTTCCTGGTACTCAAAAATTTGGAATAAACTCCCTTTCGCTGAGGAAGGACACATTCTATGAATCCTTGATGGAATAGCTCTTATAATATTGAAAGAACAAGGTGGTGTTGGTTTGAGGGCACCCAAGGGATAGCTGTCATTGCCAGAGGGGAATTCGACGTGTTTGTACCCACTCTTCAATGATGTTGGCGAAGTCTCTGATGTTATAATTCTCTAAAGCGGAGCGTACAGAGAAATGCTTCCTTTAAGGATAGTGTGTGTGTACGTGCGCATGTGTGAAGGGGGGGTGAGGCAGGGGGGAGGGAAGGTAGTCATATATTGGAGTTTTTGTCAAAGGATCCTTTGGGTCCCTTAAAGTAGGATTATGGTTTCTAATCATCTACTCAAATAATTTTTTTGCTATTTTTAACTTTATGATCAAAAGGAACCAGGCTTATAGGGACAGTTCCTCTGGAATTTTGGAACATGGAAGATAACAAGCCATTTGGAATCCTGTATCACCATCTCCCTTTTTAGTTTTTGGAAAATGTCAGCACAGGCTGGCCCAAACAGATTATCCCTATCTAGATGGTATCTAAAAGCTTAGCCTTCATCAAGCAAGGAACGGAGATGAAGTCAGGAATACATCCCAAGGACACAACCAGTAGCTGCTGCTCTGGAAGTGGCATCTGCAACACTGTAGCAACATTTGATGGAATGTCTTACTGTATGTACTGCTGAAATAAGCATATTCTGAAAGGGATTTTTGATGCCAGAATATAGGATGTTAGACATTAGTTCATTCATGTCAGAAATGGCCAGCAAATATCTTGTGCGAGTTTGGAAATTTATGATGGCATGAAGAGTGGCAGAGGTATATACCTTCTTTCTGTACCTACCCATAGCCCTACTGTATCATTTGATAGCACATTAGTACATTTTAGCAGTTTAGAGACTTGTCACATTTCACTGACACCATAACTGGGTCAGAGGTACTTTATACACATTTATGAGAATCCGGAACTTTATAAAACCCATCTGCAATTCAGGTGCAAGAGATGTGGACAGAAAGGCATCAGGAAAGGCATCTGGCAGACGTGTGAAATTACAGATGGCTTAAGAGCATCCATGTTCAATAAATCATATTTTTTGGGTGTCAGAAACTTGGTTTTCCCTCCCAGAAGAAATGCTGCATAATTAACATTTTACCAAAAGATACATTTTCTTGAGGAAAGCAAGGAGGTTCCAGTACTCTTAGAAATAATGGTATTTACATATACAGGCATCCAGTCACACAATAGTGTGTGGAAAACAGGTAGTTGCATCAGTTTGGAACAAATTTCCCAGAGAACATTAGGATTGTAAATAGACTACTTTCTTTGAACAAGTGGTATTTTGAGTTTCTTTTTGAAAGTCAGTAAATGCAAGTAGTATAGATACATGGTCTAAAGCAATGATGCACTATTTCTTATGTTCCAATGTGCTAGTAGTTGTATTCCCAACTGTCCAGGCTTAGTATGTTTGACACCACCTTAGGGCAATAGAGTGATACAAATATAATTAGTCCCCCCCCCCCACACACATACTTTTTTAAAGCCATGGAACATTCAAAAGTCGATTCTTGGTCTATTATGACGTAGAAACT
>NC_056745.1:952572343-952592343 GCF_019279795.1 Protopterus annectens | reverse complement strand
GTGGAATGAGCCCTAATGCCCTTAGGCACTGATTTGCCAGGTTGAAAATAGCAGAGACATACAATGGCCTATACATTTAGAAAAATAGTCTGTTTTGAGATGGCCTTTCCTTGTGATCCTGCAGCATATGACACTAAAAGTTGCTCAGTCTTTCTGAAAGCTTTGGTTCTGTCAAGTAGAAGCGCAACTGCCTAGGTATATCCAAAGAATGCAGTATTTTCTCACCCTTGTTCTGTGGATTAGGATAAAAAGGTTGGTAAGTGAATGGTTTGGTTAAGGGCCACACTGGACACCACCTTGGGCATAAATGTAGGGTTTGTCCTCAGAGAAATCCTGTCTGGATGAAAAATGATGAAAGGTTCCACAATCATGAGTGCTTGTAACTCCGACACTCGCCTTGCAGAGGTTATTGCTAGGAGCAGAGCTGTTTTCCAGGATAAGAATTTTATATTTGCTGTTGATGCTGGCTCGAAAGGAGGCAGTGTGAGTTTTTCCAAAACATAATTGAGGTCCCAGGCCGGAATTGGTGTTCTCCTTGGAGGTCTAATATTTTTGGCCCCTCTGAGGTACTGCCTTATTAGAGGAGAAAAAATAGGTGGCTCCGTATTGTAATGGGCTGAAATGGCAGAGGCATGAATCTTAATTGACGAGAAGGAAAGGCCTTTGTTCAGCATCTCAGTAAGGTATTGTAAAATCTGAGGGATATTTGATACACACGTGTCAATGCCTTGTTCCTGGTTCCAAGCACAGAATCTCTTCCATTTTTCTGCATAAGATTTTCTGGTGCTGGGCCTGCTGGGCCTCCTGGCCTCCAAGATGACATCCATAACAGCTTTTGAAAGAGGAGTGTTCTGAATGGCTACATTATCCGCCATGCTGCCAGATTTAAGGTCCTGAGCTGGCTGTGCAGGATCTGATTGTTTTGTTGGATCAGCAAGAGAGAAGTTTGAGCCAATATCCATGCTGGGCCTTGAGAAGAGCTCTTTAGGATTGGGTACCAGTGCTGACGTGGCCAGTCTGGTGCAATCAGTATCATTTTTGGCTTCTGTTGTCTGACCTTTAGGAGTACCCTGGGAAGGAGAGGCAGTGGGGGAAACGCATATACAGTTAAATGTTTCCAGCTGAAGGATAGGGCGTCCACTTTCCATGCTTGCTTGTGATAAATCCTTGTGCAAAACTCTGCAACTGGCAGTTGTGAGGGGAGGCAAATAGATCTATCTCTGGGCATCCACATTTCCTTATGCTGAAGACTTGTGGATCCAGTTTCCATTTGTGGGGATCCATGAGGTTTCTGCTTAGTTCACCTGCCAGAGTATTTGTTTTTCCTGGCAAGAATTGCACTTGTAGGTGAATTTGAAAAGCCAATGCTGTGTCCCATAAGGTCATTGCTTGTCTGCATAGGGGGTAGGAATGTACACCTCCCTGCTCGTTTATGTACCACATGACAGTAGTGTTCTGTCTATCAGTAACTGTCCTGGATGAGGCAGGTCCTGGAAAGCTGTCAGGGCATTTGAACAGCTAGCATCTCTCTTTGATTGATGTGAAGATGCATCTGGTTTGCAGGCCATGTGCCCTGAATGCATTTTCCTGCCATATGGGCCCCCCCCCCCCCCAGGCATAATCTGATGCATCCGTTGTCAATGTCTGGCTGTGGGTAAACTGAATGGCAGACCCTTGTTGTGATGACAGGCTTCTGCCCACCATAGAAACTCCTGTTGTAGGCAGGGAATGAGTGCAATTACTGTCTCCAGGCTGTGGCAATACTTAGTCCAAACACTTTTTAGGTACCATTTTAGTTTCCTCATATGCAGTCTGGCATATGGAATTAGTAGAATGCAAGATGCCATGAAACCCAAGGCCTGCAGGACTTTCCTTGCAGATAAGTGGTTTTTGTTGCCAATTTCTTGTAGTCAGATGCTTTTGTTCGTCTGGCATGAGATCAGCGATCTCGGCAGTTGTATTTAAGCTTGCACCCAGGAATATTATCTCTTGAGAGGGCACTAGTTTTGATTTCTTTTTGTTTACTGTGTACGCTAGGCCAATTAGTAATCTTTTTACAAACACCAGATGCTTCAGAAGAATGTCTTTGCTCTCTGCTTGAATTAGGCAGTCGTCTAAGTAGGGATATATTTGAATTCCTTTTTGTCTGCAAAACGCTATAACTGGTGCCAGGCATTTTGTGAAGTCCCTGGGCACAGTAGATAAGCCAAAGGGTAGTGCAGAGAATTGGTAATGCATTGAGCCAGCTATGAATCTGAGGTATCTTCTGCAAGATTGCCTGATTGGGACATGCAGGTATGCCTCTTTTAGGTCCAAAGTTACAAGCCAAGCCTTTTTGCCCAGCATGGGCAGTAGCTGCTTTATTGTCAACATCTTGAATTTTGGAACTTCCAGAAACGTATTTAAAATTGACAGGTCCAGTATTGGTCTCCAGGTTTTGTCCTTTCTGGGTACTACAAAAAGTCTGGAGTAAAACTCCTCGCCCCTGCTCTTGTGGTACTTGCTGAATGGCCCTCATGTCCATGAGGGCTGCAATTGTTTTTTGTGCCTCTGCCCATTGATTGTGTGGCAGGTCTGGCATACCTTTTGACCTTGGTAGGGTGTGAAAATGTAACCTGTAGCCTTGGGACACTATGGTCAGGACCCATTTGTCTTGGGTAACCACTTGCCGATTTGATGAAAAAAAGTGCTAGTTTTCCCCCTAAGGGGGCTGCCAAAAGAAAAGTGCTTGGGTCTTAGAGGAAAATCATTGGGACTGTTTCCTGTAAGGTTGTGATTTGTCCTCTCCCCTTTTGGAGGTAGAAGCACCCCATTGTTTAGGCCTGTATGAGCCTTGGGGCTGAGATCTGCCTCTGGGGCGCCTGTATCTGCCTCTTTGTGGTCTGTCCAACACTGGAAAGGACCAATTTTTAGTGGGCCAGTTCCTGCTAAACCTGGGTAGCTGTACATCCTTGACTGTCTGCATGGATTTTGCAATATCTTCCATTTTTTTCAACACCTCTTCTGCTTTAGTACCAAACAAAGTATCACGCTGCAATGGTGCATCTAATAATTTTGCTTTAACATGATCAGGCAGATTCTGTTCCTTTTATCAAGCATGCCAACTAATAACATAACCTGTATCAGCGGCCCTGCAAGCGGCCTCCAGTGAATCATAACCACATTGCAAAGTATGCTTTCCCACTTGTTCAGCTGCATGCAATAAATCCTGCAATTCCTTGTTCTCTAAACCTTCAGTATTTGTCAAAAATTTCTGTTTAAGCAGTGACATGAAATATTGCTGATATTTAAGCATATGAAACTGACAATTTAAAGCCCTTACAGCCGGGGTAGCAGAAGTGTAGACTTCCCCCCCCCCCCCATCTGTCTAGAGCCCTAGAATCCCTATCAGAGGGAACAGGGTTTTTTGCAGTGCAAGCTTTAACCCCTTTGGGACCTGGAGATACAGTTTCTGGGTCAGCAGCGGGGTTTTTATATAGGAATTTATGAGAATCCAGGACCCTGTAGTACCTGTCTGGCTTAGCAGGTGCAGGGGGTAGAGAGTAAGGGGACAGGCCGGACTCTGAAAATACATCTACAATATCCAGGGCAGGTGGAATAGCAAGGGGTCTGTCCTGAAGTAGCAGTAAGTCTGAGCCTTTTCTTAGATTCAGAATAATCTTGGCTCTCCCAGTGGAAATGCTCCCTCATGGTATGCAGGGTTTCCCCCAAAAGAATAATCTTCAGGAGGAGAGGCTGAAGGAATTGATTCTTCAGCATCAGAATCCTCATAGGGAAGCATGGAGTAATCCCGTTCAGAAGAGGAATCTGAGGAAATAGAAACCTGATCAGAAGAACCATACTCTGTCTCTTGCCTAGGCCTCTTAGGAGGGGGATGGGAGTCCCTGATCAAACTAATTAGGTCTTCGGCCATTTTGAGCATCTGTTTTTTAGGCATGGAAGTCTGAGAAGGAGAATGCTGTACTGGTTTGTCTTTAGAGCTGCTTTAGTCTTTGAAGATGGCTTAATGTATAGTTTTAAGGTCTGAAGACACCCTCAGAAGCAGATGCCTGCTCAGTGGCTCCGGACCCATCTCAGGGGATGATTTTGAGAGTCCATACCTTGAGTTTCCAGAGGCCCAGTGGGCTCCACGTGAGAGTCTGAAGTGGCCTGTGGCTCTGAGATAGCGGGCGCCAGGGGCTGCAAAAGCACCTGAGAACCAGCAACTGGCCTAGCAGAGGCTTCGTCTGTTTTGGACCTCGGATGCCTATCCTTTTTCCTTGTCCTTGCGTTTTGTAAACTCTGGTTGTCGGCTGGTCCGACAGCATTACATAATTAAATCTTCGGCCAAAGTAATGAAATGCAAAATCAAACAGACGCTTGATAGTGCGTTGGTTAAATCTAGCACAAAACAGACAGCTAGCAACGTTGTGATCAGGGCCTAGGCAAGGAATACAGCAAGAGTGAAACTCCTTATAAGGTATTTTGCTTCCCACAAGAAATACAATAGTTAACTTTCTGACATCAGTCTGGAGCAAGAAAAAAAAAGTTTCCACAACGGGGTACTTTGCTTTAATGAAGACTTTGGTTCTAAAATTCGGATTTGAAAATCTCAGGAGTCAACTGACCGGCACTTGCAAACTGCTTTTGCTTCGGGCACCACGCGGCAAGAAAGACTGGAGAAAATGGAGTAGACTGCATCTTTTATACCCCAGCGCACTGATGTCAGTGAAGAGGCAACAGCAACAGACGCCGGACGTAGACTTTGGAATTCTGGCCGACTGAGGGTAGTCTGCCGGCAGGATAACCCAAGAGTAATGACTGCAACAGTGAAACACAAACTTCAGTCCTCACACCACTGACTAATGTCAGCCACTTAAACAGGAGTAATATTTCACAATTTTCCCTAACAGCTGGGCTATAGGAACACACTCTATAATCTGGGAATTAATTGTATACTTCTGTCCACCCCTAATGTAACTCCTCAGTACAGACTCCACAGCAATGTGGCCCAGTTTAAGACCTCTGATACATTCACAAACTGAATCTCACACATCCAAAACACTTCTGGGAAAGTTTGGCACAGACTTCCAAGCTGCATCCCTTTCCCCAAATGATACGGCAAAATGCTGCCACCAATCAGAGCATCTACATGCCCTTTCAACGGGGTGTCCAATTATCAAAATTAGGTATCAAAACAAATGGTAGTACATGACCTAAAGAAGCCAGGCTTTTGGCGTGGCCCAGAAATTATCAAAGCAGGTATAAGCACTTTCAAATCACTAAAGAATATACTAATTTACTAGCCACAATGTAAGATAATAAAATATTTAATAATGAGCAAAACCATTAAAAATGTAAAACAGTAATTTCAATAAACAGAATTCAATCACCAGGAAAATGAAATTAATACTGAAGGACAGAAATTGAACATTTAGATAACCAAAATTAGCTATAATTTCTTAACTGAACATGGGTCTCGGATTTAAACTAAATATTTCAACAGAGCAAAGGTAGGCTTACAGCTCTTGGCAAGTCCTTTGGGTATCCACTAAAGTATACGCATGATCTGTGAACACAACTCAACTATAAAGGACTTGCATGGTCTTCAGCAGGCTCTTTTATAGGCTAGGTTAATTGTCTCATCTGTTTCCAGTTCTTAATTTTCAAACAGTGAAATGAAAATTCCCTTCCTAGCTAACATGTCCAGAAAGCAAAAAGGAATAGTCAAAAAACCCTAAAGGGTACTTATCTGTAGCAGACAGCCAAAGTCAGACAAGCAAAAAGATTCCTCGGAGCTGGTAACTGGATGTCCTTAGATCACTGCGGCAGAAAAGTTCTAGCTTTGGTACGTGCAGACGTCAGTTTATGTTTATAGCTCTGACATGCAACATTGTACGTACCAGTTATCCTAAGACTTTGGTATACTGGGCGAACCTACTGCAGGCAGCTACCTCCCTACTGTTATGAATACTGCAAAATAGAAGGACATAGTCAGAAATAATTACATGAACTCTAATTGAGGAATATCAATAAGACTGTGCCTCTGAAGATAAATGGTTCACCCAAAATGAGATAAAACAAAGCAATTAGAGAGAACAACCAAAGCACTTCTAGGGTTTAAAATAAAAAACTTAAATTCTGTATAAAATAAAACAAGGTAAGCACTTTCACAATGAGTGTATTGCTTCATTAGACCATTCCATAGTCAAACCAACATCCTTTATTTGGTACTCAGATGTATAGACAATAAACCAATCACATTCACCATTACATCAAAAAATTAGGTTAAATCAATTAGCAATTATTCAATAGTGTGCTCATCAACCAACATGGTTATGGCATATTGTCAGGAAAGGTACATATTGAGATGTCATTTTGCTGGTAATATCTTATTTTATCAATGTTTTGTCGATAATCTATTCTTTATACAGAAAGGTAATTGCAAGGAGTTGCAAAGTTCCCATGAATATTTAAATGGGTCAACATCTTTTTTGAAGTTTACAATAACTTATACCCTGTTTCTTATGTATTCAAAAGCAAAACCCACGAAACTGCAGACACCCCAGCAGAAACAAAGCAAACGACAAACAAGTCCTAAATGTGCTACTGAGGTATGGCTCCAGAGTCAAAGAAAAAAACGAAGTATATAGAAGCTCTCCACAGTACTGCCTTTATTCAAGCACAAGCGCTTTCACACACAGCTTCATCAGGTGCATACAATAGAAAATACACCCTTAAATACCAGCAAAACAAAACACATGACCTTAGCTTATATGTGTTTAAAGACATAACACACTTATTAAATACAATTCGCTATCTAGCAAGACATTTATTAAAACTACAGTAAATATTCTAGTGTATACTATAATATCTAAAAAATATCTAAAAAAATAATAAAAAAAAATAAAAAATAAAACTACCTATTAATACCTCTCTTGGACAATATTGGTTTCATGGGAACAAATTCATTTAGCCCATGACCAAAATTCGCTCTCAATGACACTATCCATCTAACCTCTGCCTCCAGTTCTAGCTCTGATGTCTTCTCCCCTAATAGTCTCATATAACCTAGACAAGACAAGAATGATGTTCATTCCCCATATTACTAACATGCTTCGCTAGGGCATTGGTACCACTGCCTTTCTTAATATGGTAGATATGCTCGCTCATTCTTTCTTTCAAGGTGCGGTCTGTCTTTCCAACGTAGAAATGATTGCAAACAATGCAATTAGCCAAATACACCACATGGAGGCTCTCACAGGTGGCTTGTACCTTACTGTCAAATATCTTGCCAGTATCTTGGTGTTTAAAAACAGACCATCATCTATAAAACTTAGAACATCCACATTTACCACAAGGTTTTGTTCCATAAGTAGTTATGTCACTAGAGGGCTCTCTCAACTTACATAGCCTCCTTTTCAAATTCTTTTTATTCCTAAAGGTAAACTGGGGCTTTGAACCTACAATACCTGAAATGGTTGGATCCGATATATTTCCCAATGTCTTAATATCAGTGCAAGTCTTAACATCTCTAGAATAAGGAATACAGACTTTCAATTTATTATCACTTTTCTTAGGGGATCTAGCATTGTTCACAGAAGAATAGGGTTTAGCCTTCGTACACCTTAACTGTCTAACAATCTTTTCATTCTTAAAAATCATATTAGAATCATAACCTCTTTGAAATAGTTCAAAGCCAGTCATATTCATCCTCCTTTAGGTTCATAGGTTTATACTAGGCTATCTGCCCTAAGGCATTTATAAGCCTAGCCCAAAGTTTTGTGGCTTACACAACCCCTTATGTTAAAAAAATACTGTGCCCATTAGTTTGTTGTACCTCTGTCCAGCAGTGACACAGATGATTCCCGGGGTAAACCTACGATCTCCCATCCACCGGTCACGATTTCTCTTGAACAGAGCCAGCGAGGTGCTCTGCCTCACATGGACCGGGATTTTATTCCACAGCATAGGGAGTCTCTGGGTGACTAATCTATCCCTCCAGCATGTCCTATTTATATCCGTGCTAAAGTTTAAGTCGCTTGCTCTAGTGGATCTGGTAGATTTGGATTTTTTGAGGTGGAGCATGTCCATTAATTCCGGGTTGGACATGGCCTTGTATGTCAGGCACAGGTCACCTCTGAGCAGGCGGTATGCGACTGAATAGAGCTGGAGTTTCTTCAGTCTGGCAGCATATGACAGATTTTGGAGTCCCTTTATCCTTTTGGTGAGGAACTTTTGGGGTCTCTCCAATTGCTGCAGGTGTCGGGTGAGATGCATCCCAAATGGGGCATTGTACTCTATCATTGGTTTGATAAGTGAAGAGTACAGGGGAACAATGACCTCACTTGATCTGGATGTGAATCCCTTCGTGATCAGGTGGGCAATGTAGAAGGTCTTTCTAACCACTTTAGCAATGTGAGTGTCAAAAGAAAGGCCACTGTCAACCTGGGTCCCCAGGTCCCTGAAAACCTCTTCTGTGCTTAATGGATTGCCACCTATATGGTAGCTTGGGGTTACCTTGTTTTTCCCGAAGGGTATGACTATACATTTTTTGGCATTTAACTTCAGGCCATGGCTCTGGCACCAGCTATCAGTTTCCGTGAGACCCCTCTGAAGGAAATCTGTGTCCGATGTACTTTCCACTATGGCGCCCAGTTTGCAGTCATCTGCAAACTTTGTCAGCCATAGTCCTCCTATGTTTGCCTGTACTTCTGAGAAGTAGATGCTGAACAACAGGGGGCCAAGGACTGAGCCCTGTGGGACACCACTTGTGACCAGCTTGGAGTCTGACATGGCGCCAGCAACTTTAACCCTGTGGGTTCTGTCCTTTAGCTAGTTTGCAACCCATCTTGTGACACATGGGTTTACATTTAAGCTGGTAAGTTTCTCTATAATACCCGAGTGGGGTATTGTGTAAAGCTTTGCAAGGTCAAGGTAGGCTGTATGGACTGCCTTTCCCTCATCAATGGCCTTGGTGACTGTTTCGAAGAAGTCGACCAAGTTCAAAAGGCATGATCTGCCCTTGACAAAGCCAAACTGGGTCGGGTCCAATGTCTGCAAGTCCCCTATGTCTTTGTTTACGAGTTCCATTATGATCCTCTCCATAGCTTTGCAGACCAGGCTTGTTAAGCTTATGGGGCGGTAATTACCAGGGTCCGTAGAGGCACTGACTTTGTGGAGTGGGACCACAGTTGCCATACGCCACTCCTTGGGCACGTATCCTGTGGTAAGGCTAAGATTAAACAGCTGCCTTATATGCGGGTTTAGTTCCTCGTTGAGTTAGTGTAGCACACAGCCGGGGACACCATCCGGTCCCATTGATGCTGTGTTTTTAGCTTTAGAGAGAGCAGCTTTCACCTGCGCATTTGAGATGTCTGGGAGGCTACACTCCGCTGGGATAGTTATCTCTCCTTTGGGGAGTGAAGTTTGCACTGAACCTGTCTGCCAGTATGTTGGCAATGTCTGTGGGTTCAGTGATTTTTGTGGGGTCAGTGATTTTTGTATCCTATTCTACTTCCTCTGCACTCAACCTGGGAGCTCTATAGAACTGATTCTGCACCACATTATTAAAAACATAGTGTGGGTGCATGCTGTCCCTAGACAAGTTGTTAACCCTACAGTCTTTTCTATACATCTTAGTTGAAATGTTCCCTACACTATCCTTTGTGACTGTCAGATCAAGAAAATGAACTTCAAAGTCTGAGTAACTCAAAGTAAACTTTAAAAACTGTGTGGATTTATTCAAGTAGTTGGTTTAGGAGAATAAATGTTTATTAAATGGACCTTATAGTGTCGATATATCCTTCTATAGAAGGTTTGTGGGGGATTGTTTTTTAGTTTGGAAAGGTACTTCTACACAGTTAGCTGATTTTGTGGACTACTGTGCTTTACAAAGTTACAAAAAATAAAATACAAATTCAATCAACATACATTACTAAAAGCTAAATCATAAAAATAAGTCTTAAGATTTGATTTAAAAACTGCCACTGAAGAAGACTGCCGAATATAAAGTGGAAGCTCATTCCAAAGTTTTGGAGCTGCAACAGCAAAAGCTCCATCTCCCCTCATCTTAAATCGTGACCTTGGGACCTCAAGTAAAGACAAATCTTCAGAGCGAAGTGCCCGAGCGGGTACATAGGGATGCAACAATTCTAATAAATAAATTGGGGTTAACCCCTTTAGAGCTTTAAATGCCAATAACAAGATTTTAAAGCGAATTCTATAAAAAAAAAAAAAAAAAAAAAAAAAAAAACAGGCAGCCAGTGTAAGACTGCCAATATGGGCATGGCATGATCAAATTTGCGTTTGCCTTCCAAAAACTTCCCAGCAGCATTTTGAACAAGCTGCAAACGAGACAGGACACCCTGACTCACACCAAACAAAATGGAGTTACAATAATCTAAACGTGAAGTTATAAAAGCATGCACTACAATTTCAAAATCACATTTAGACAAAAAAGGTTTCACCTTAGCCAAGCGTCTTAACTGATAGAAGGAAGATGCCACTACCCTATTAATATGACTCCTAAAACAGAGATCTTTATCCATTATTACCCCCAAATTAATAACAGAATCCTCCAAATAGACTCCCTATCTTAGTAGAATCATTGTAACACCTGGAACCGAAAAACACCACTTGTCTTTCCTTCATTAAAACTCAAAAAATTTTCCACCATCCATATCTTAAGCTCACGTAAGCAATCCAGAATCTTTAATAATGATCGACCATCAGACTCATCCAAAGGAAGATAAAGTTGACAATCATCAGCATACAGATGAAAGTCAATACCATATTTTCGTAAGAAGTCTCCTAGAGGCAAAATATAAATACAAAACAACAAAGGCCCCAAAATTGAACCCTGTGGAACCCCCCCAAGGAAGATGGAAAAAATCAGATGAAAAACCACCCATCTGTACACATACCATTCTATCAGTAAGGTAGACCTAAACCAATCTAGCGCCAAACCAGTGATTCCCACAATGTTCAAGACTGTGCAAGAGCACCTCATGATCAACTGTATCGAAAGCAGCCGTTAAATCCAACAGCACTAATAATACCGATTTACCTCTATCAGTTGCAAGAAAAATATCATTCATAACTTTCAACAAAGCTGTCTCAGTACTATGTAATGGCTTAAAACCAGATTGAAAATTTTCTAAAATTATTTTTATCCAAAAAATCCAACAATTGGCCATATACACATCTCTCCAACAACTTACTCAAAAAAGGTAACTTGGAAATTGGCCTATAATTAGCCAATACAGATGCATAGAGGCCTGATTTTTTCAACAATGGATGTATAACCCCCCTTTTAAAATCATTGGGCACTACACCGGAAAGTAAACTCGTATTGATTGACAATACCACCGGTGCCACTATAGGAGATACATCCTTATAAACAAACGATGGTAACACATCGTCAGGAGAACCACTAGGCTTAGCCTCATTTATCATTTTAATTAAATCTGGCAATGATATAGGATTAAAAGTACATAATTTATTCGAAACAGGAATCAATGGGCCCTGTAAAGAAACTGTAGGCACAGCCATTCTTAACTTAACCTTATCCATAAAATATTTAAGAAAATCATTACAAATTATAGTTGAAGCCTGAACTGAGAAATAATCTTGAGCATTTAAAACAGAATTACATCATACAAAATCCTAGGGTTATGTGAATTTTTAGAGACAAGGTTAGAGTAATACATATTTTTTGCACATTTTACAGTATTCGGATAGACCTTCCAACTTTCCCTCAGAGCAATCAAAAATACAGAAAGTTTATTCTTTTTCCACTGCCTCTCACATCTTCTACATTCTCTCCTTGCAGCTCAAGTAATATCAGTTACCCACGGATTTCTTACTGAACTCTTCTTTTTCAAACGCAAAGGGGCAATAATATCCAAAATGTCCCTACAAGTCTCATTAAAGCAGCTTAAAAATCCATTCAATGTACACCCTTCCGTTATTTGAAACATAACCTCTTTAAATAATAAAGAAAACCTCTCAAGGACATCTTGATTAAAAAAAACGTCTGAATCTAACTGACACAGAACAAATTTTCTACACTAGAATACAACTTATCAAAAACAATAGGTTTGTGATCAGAATAAACAGCATCATGTATACAAAGATTTTCCACAGCAAGCCCAGATGATACCAAATCCAGCGTGTGACCACATTCATGAGTGGCCCCATCAACACACTGATTTAAATTAAAACAATTTAACAGATCACAAAAATCTGAAACAAGTGGCTTATCTGGACAGCATACATGAATGTTATAATCCCCAAGTAAAATAATCTGATCATAACGTAAAGCATACTCAGACAAGAATTCAGAAAATTCAGATATAAAAACCTTATTATAACTAGGAGGCCTATAAACCACTACACAAAGAAGTGGACTTAAATAACCCAATTCAAATAAACATACTTCAAAACTGCTATAAGTAGTTACAGGATGCAGTTGTTTTAATGACAAATTTGTTTTACAAATAACTGCCAGCCCACCACCACGTCTTAAAATTCTAGGCACACTAATCAACATACCAGTCCACTGGCACCAGTTCAAAGCACTCCAAGTCTCAGTTATGCAGAGTAAATCCAAAGTATGTTGTATAAAAATAATACTTAAGACAAATGTCTTATTAGCCACTGACCTGGCATTCACCAATCCCCACTTTAAGGTTGACACAGCTCCTACAGCAGACAGTGCTTTAACTACCGGTTTCAGGTTCTTGAAATTGACTCCTCTCACACAACAGCGACGATAACGTGGAAAGGAAACACAATCCCCCATCGAAAAGCCAACAGGGAAACTCCACGAAGACATAGCATTCCACATCTGCCCAGACACTAGAGACCCAGGAAGCAGCCTTCGCCTAACTCCCAGAACGCCAGAGAAGGAAGCCACCAACGACTTCAACTTGGCTAACAGTCCTCCACGGCAGCCCCGTTTCCTACGCTTCCTCAACCTCCCACCAACAAGATACAGCGGCGGGAAAGTCTAAAAAGACTCTGGCAATGGATCCAAGACAGGGTGAGACACGCTCAGAGAAACACTTCCTCCAAACGGCAGCAAACCTGCAGCAACACCGATATTAATCAACGGACATCGATCGTACGTAGTTTTCAAATCCACACACTGCCAAACGCACACAAACAGCAGCAAACAAGAAAACTTGCAGAGCTATCAAACGGCAAGCCGAACACACTGGCGCCATCTTTTCAAGCATGAACATCCAATATAACAGAATGGCAATAGATAACCTCTACTAAATTCAGTTTTCAAAATACATTGAAACTAACTGAAATCTCTTCCATGAACCCCCTCAGAGGTCATGCTGTGCACCCAATCCCCCGCCAACACATCTTACTGACCTTATTAAAAGAATATGTAAGAACATACCACATATGCAGGTATACCAAGGCTAATTTTTATTTCATTAAGATACCTTTTGTCTAGGGGTGACTGCAGTTGGGGATACAGACGATAGGCTAGAGGGGATGGGGGTATATTGGGGAGAATTAGCAGAGGAATCAGGGAATTGGGGGTGAATAACTGCAGAGGGATGGGTGGTGGAAGGGGAGTATGCCAGGAACTTGTTTGGACTGCAGGTTGGAGACTGCCTTCCATAACAACGATTGGTGTCACGGTGTGGGCAAGGAGACAGAGATGGGGGGTCCTGGGTGGGAAACCAGCACTGGTGGAGTTCTTGGTAGAATTTAGAACAGAGGTGGCCGTTAAGAAATAAATAATTGGCAGAGAATATAAAATATTGCATGATGCTATGGGAATGAATCGGAGGAGGTTAGGAAGAATTGGGAAGAGAGACTGGATAAGCAATTCACAAGTAAACAATAGGGGATATATGTGTGTGTCTCTTCCAGGTATGCAGCAGAATCTAGAGCATTTGGGATCTTTGCCTGCAGGTGTTTACATAAATATTTTTATACGCCAAGCAGGCTACAGGGAGTCTTTCCTCAGGTGGACAGTGAATGTTGGAGATGCGATTGGTTGGCTGACTCTAGGGATTCCCTGTGGACTGCTCTATCAGAGATGCTCGGTGAGCAGATTGGAGTGACTAGGGAGGTGATTTTTTTGAGCTATGATGCAGAGTTGAAGTGACTAGATGTGGTGAGGCCTTGCTGGGTCTAGTTATGATGGCTGCCAGGGGGGCAGTAACTGGAGAATGGAAGTTAAAGTCTGAACCAATTTTACTAGAAGTGACAAAGATAGTAGCAGAAATGAAACAGCTTGAACTGAGATCTTTGGAGAGGGGTGGGAGTAAATTGCACAGAAGGAAATGGGAGGTGTGGGACCACTACATGCAGAGGGGGAACAATGTTTGGAGGAGGGCAGGATCTGAATGAGCTATGTGGTGGTTGACTGACTGAATGAATATATTGAAAGTGATACGTAGTGTTTGCAGCTACAGTTGTGTTGGCACGGTTTGTGAGGTGTAATGTTTGTAAATGACATTGTGCTGCTCTAATTTATTTTCATTTATATAAATGTAGGATTGTCCGTGTCACACATGGTGATTTAATAAAGATGTTTCTTGTAAAAAAAAAAAAAAAAAATATCCTTTGTCTACTTATTTTTCAAATGAAAGCCACAAATTAATTTAAAGACTTTCTTTTAAATAATCTTTTAAGGCTTCTTTTCATCCAGCATAAGTTAGGGTGTTATTTATAGTCATAGTGCGTATGCATTACGGCCATCCACCCTGTCTGCGAATGAGCACAGCTAAGCAGCAATTCATAGAGGCCAATTCTGTTAGGGCATAAGAGTGTGAGTGTTTGTACATATTTAGAGCATAATGCCAATCAAACCTTTGGTTAATAGCTACAGAATATTATGTATTTACTGTAAACCGCGAGAAATGCTGTGTAATAAAATTTGTTTATGCTCCAAGCAAGTGGCATGTATGGAGAAAAATGAAAGGTGTTGCTATTTGTATTATAGGATCTTGTTAACTTTTTATAGATAACAGGAATAAATGCAAATTCCATAGTAAAGTGTTCTACCATGTTATGTTAAAGGCATAGCTGATTTTTTTCCACAGGTAGCTGAAATTTGCCACACATCACACCCCTTGTACAACAGGAGAGTTTAGCAGTACCGCTGCCAATCTAGCAAATCAGATAATTTTTTTTTGGTTGTTGCAACTTGAAATAACTTGCTCTTTTACCTCGTATTATGTTTTCTTTAGGTCCCGCAATGCTTAACTACATGGAGGAAATATTTCATTGTTCAGTTAAAGTTTTTCTAAATTAGCTGTTTGCACACACAAGCACATGCCAACTTCATATATCATTAAGTACTGTTTCAGTAAAAAAGTGTACACACCTAATTTAGAAACCCATTTCCACAATCCCATCGATTAGCAGCAAAATAACAATTTTATTTGAAAATGAGTTAAACAGCGTGCAGACTTTTGTCTACGTTAATGATGTTTTAGAGACACAGACATTGTCTGACACCTGTTAGTCGTGACCACACAAATGATCTGTTTTATTGTACCTATAGGGTGGAAATGAGATTTTTTTTTTTTAACCTATACTGGTTCACATGCATGAGAACTTGTTTTATTAAAGGGGACACGCAGACAGTTATGCAGTGTAAGTGTGCAGAGCATCACCCCATCCAAGGTAGACACAAGTACTACAGTGGCTTTCCATCTGTCCTTGCTGGATTTTGCAGAATGTTCTGGTTTTCTGTCATTTTTATACTGTTAATTTATGCTTCTTGTTATTCATAAAGTGCCCGTTGCTCTGTGTTTAAGTAGCAATGCTTTCAAGACCATCAAGTAAGCTTGTCTGAGACAGTAAGATGCAAGTAAGTTTTAAGCATACTGTTAAAGAATTACCAACACTGAAAGCCTTTTTGTTGTTGCCACGCAGAGAATACTTACATAACTAGATAATGTATAAGCCCTGGGTATTGAAATGCATATGACAGTATTTGTAATAAAGGACAGGATTACAGTATTTTAAGAAGCTCATTACCTTTTTTGGAGACTTGGACTTCTTTGCAGACTTTACCCGTAAACTAAACAGAATGCCAATCTATCATGTGTGGTCCATAACCTGTGCAATAATCCTGTAAGCAATTTATCTTGAGCTTGTTTCTTGTTTTCTGTTAATTTTTTTACTTTGATCACGTTTTCCCCATTAAACAAGTAGATAGCCGTCAGGCAGCAGGTCTTTTTTGGATAAGAAACATTTTTACAAGTGGGGATATCACAGAGATTGCTACTTTTAGCATGTTACTTGGAACTTTTATAAAACTGAATATAAATTATAATTAGAACTGCAGTGCAAGGAGAAGTGGTTTGAGTTGAGTGCTGCTTGTATTTCTTGTACTTTACTTTGACTGGCATTCCAGTAATGCATTTAAAAAGTAATTTATTTTTTCATGGCTCACGACCTTTTTGTTTCCATCTAGATATTAAGTAAGCTGTCATGCAGCCAATGCACTGAAAGATTTTTTTTCTTCTACACTTTATTTTGTCTTGATTGGACTCTCAATGACGGTCTGACACCCAGGGCAGCGTATTTTATTAAAGTTCCAGTTTTTGTGGTTTTGAGCATAGACCCTCCCCTTTCTGGTTGGCCACACCCCTTTCAATTGGCCCCACCCATTCAGCTGTCTCCTGCAGCCCCACCCCCTTGATTTGAAGTCACCAGCCGCCACTGGTCTTAAATGCAAAACCTCTTTCAAGGGCAGCTTGACCAAAGTCTGAGAAGAAAGAGGAAGGTCCACAGGCAGACCTGTTGAAAAGGCCTATGGAAGAACCCTGGTCAGAAGGTAAAATAAGCCTGAGGAAAGTAACTTGCACAACTATACAAAAACTAGATATGAATCTCTGAATGTGCCTTGGTTATGAAACTAACAGACTAGAACATGCTTGTACTTCCTCAGAAACAAGGTGCCTAAAAGGTGTAAAATTTAATCAGCCAGGCAGACTGGTGTAGTTGTTTCAGACTGTGGTGCATCAAACTCCCTGTTTTTTGAGAGAGATAATATAATCTGCGAGTAAATTTGTGATAATTGCCCTAGGCGAATTCCTAAAGAAGGGAAAACCATTATTGCTGGGGCCAGAAGAGAGTCACCACAACAATCTTTAGAGAGTCACCCTGAATCTTTAGAATGACCCTGGATATGAAGGGAAAGTGAAAATTGCATAAAACATTCCCGTCTGTGAGAATAGAAACAAATAATTTTTCCACGGATGCAAGGAAGTGCCCTGGAAAGGAATTTTGAGTTGTCTGTACTGAAAGATGGTAAAAGGATCTACTTGAGGTGCTTCTCACAACTGGATCAATTCTAGGAAGACTGGTCCATTAAATTTCAGTTTGTGATCATCGGTCCTGGTCAGCTTGTCTGCCAATATAATTTTCTCTGATGAAATTTAGGAAGTTTGGAGGATTAACAGTGTTTCAGAGCAACCTCACAAGCTACCAGAGCCAGCCTTCACAAAGATGAGACTTGGTACCCCCCACATGTTTATCACAGGTCATGAAGGGATTCTATAGCATGGATCACAGCTAACATCCCTTTCACATTTACTTGCTTTGTCCCCTTTTTTAAGTTGTACACATTGATACAACTCCACCTGCAAAATCTGATGCATCTGTTGTAACAGACTGAACAGGGGTTGCGAGACAGAAAGGGAGTCCTTGATTTAGAGAAATTTGATCTCACCATCTAGAACATTCTCTTCACACAGCCCAGTACTGATATCTAGAAATTCAGTGGATGGGGAATGCTGTGTCCAAACAGATTAAAAAAATAAAAAACACTGAATTTTTCTCAAGACTCTAGTTGTCTACTGATGTACTATGTTCTTCATCTGTAAATATGTTGTAATTGCTATGCAAATTGTTAATCACTATGTAATCCAATGTAAATAATGTGTTTATTTTAACAGTGGAGCTTTTCTCCCCGGGCCTCCGCTGAAAATGGACCTACGTCCAGTCGGACACTCCCGGTCAACAAATTTAAATAAATAAAATATAAATAAGTGTAATCAGGCAAGAGTAATTACAAGAATGAAAGATGGCATGAACCTTGAAATCCTGAGATATTCCCTGGCTTAAGCAGGAAACTGATAAGAAATTCAGGAAGAGTACTAGATTTAAAAAATACCTTTCACATGGAGGAGTCCCAGAAGGCATCCTAGAAACAATCTTGTGTAAAGAAATGATTGAGGATTTCTGAATATTTGAATCTGGAACCCTAGGTTAAGGAGATTTCTTACCCATGTACACACTAGGACAAATACTTTCTGTAAAATCCCTTACAGTAGTGGGTAACCCAAAGAGTAATCCAGATAATTGATACTGTAACCAGACAGTGAAAACCATAGAAAACGTCTGAACTCTCTGGCAATTGGAAAGTAATAAGTATCTTTTAGATACAGTCCTAGCAGTAAAAGCAAACAAGGAATGAGAGGTAATCAAAATTGCAAGGTCAACATTTAGAACTTTGTAAACAAGATGAGAAAGGATAGGTTGAGCACAGATCTCTAAGGAGATTGCTTTAGCACCAAAAAAGTTCTAGAAAAAATGCTTTTTCCCCAAGTGAACTGTAAGCACTGGCTCTGACTCCTAAATAAAACATCAGACTTATGACTGCACTAAATAGGGAGTCTGATTAAGAGGATGAGGGATTCACCAAAAAGGCTGTAGGCTTTCCCCACTGGCCTCTACAACCCTCCTACGTTAACTCATTTGTCTGAGACAATAAAATGGATATGTTATTTTTATATCTATTAATGCTTGCATTTTTATACACAGCTAGCTTAAAGTACTGCAACAGTTTCATATATATTTCTCTGATTACTTAGCTTGAATTTAAGAGAATTCATTAAAGCTTAGCAAATATATGGTACACGTTTCTTGTAGTCATTTATCCTTGAAAGAAAGTTAACTATTTCATAGGAGATAAGTCTGCTGAAAAGGAACACAAACCTGTCAAAAGCAAAGCAGTAAAGCATAAATGCCCTCCTGTATGCATACCTTGTTACCCATTTACTCCTTACAACCTTGGAAATGTGTTTGTTAACAAAAGAGGAGAAAGCTTTGAACGAATCTGTTTTTTTTTTTAAATTTAAGATATTAAATTAAGAGCATCTGAGTATACAGTTGAATTCCAAGTATCATGACACTTAATGTGCTTGAATCCAGAATCTTTGACTATGTTTGTAACTGAAAAGCTGCATTTTATTATCTGCAAACAAATATTCCTTTACAGCTGGTGCTATGCCCTCACCTCTTGCCAAGGTTTGTTAGTTTCACATCACTGGACACTGTAGCAGGGATCTCTGACAAATCCCTGGTGCCCATTTCAGTAAGCGCTTTTCAATTACAGTTTTTGCCTTAGAGTTCCTGTAGGGATTCAATGATACAAATGCAGCTTTAGATTGCAGACACATTTTAGGGTTATGTTCACAATTGAGAAAGGTTTCTTTTAAGCATATGCTAACATGCATTAACCAGGAGGGCCTGGTTTTCAAACTAAATTGGGATTCAGTCATAAATGACTAACAGGAAGGGGCCCTGCAGACAATAGCTATACATACAGACTGTTATCCGCGTACAAGAGTGTGTTTTGTTTTAAAACTATATTGTTTTAAAACTAAAAAGTTATAGATAAGTTAGGCAGTAAAATCACTGAACTGTTTCTGTTGGCTCTCCAGACCATTATATGTACCGTACATATGGGCCAAGCTTGTCAATATATAGCATATTGGCACAATTTAAATAAAATCAGACTTGTTTTCCTGACAATGGCACTTTTGATAAAACTGAACTACAATCCATACATTAAGTTAATACAAAAAGGTAATAAAATTAAATCTGATTAATGGAATAATTATGATTGGTATACTGAAACTTAAGATATCTACTGTAAAGGGATTGGAAAAAAAAAAAAAGACTCCAATGATAAAACTATTACAGCAAGTGAAAAAATTAAACCGTTAAAGCATGTAATAAAACTCCAACTG
>NC_056745.1:952552032-952571843 GCF_019279795.1 Protopterus annectens | reverse complement strand
CCCCTTTAAAAAAACCAAGGAAAAAAAAAATCTCTCAGGCCCTAGGCTGACAAAGCAAGGGCTGCTGCTGATTTCACACACTGATCACCAATGAGTGATGTCAGGAACTGAACCCTGGATCCTACCTTCCCATGACAGAAGATGGTGAACCACATGATTGTATAATTGTGAATAACCATGTGCTTTCTCCTAGACTTTTATTTTTAAGACCGTCCATTGGGCAATCCAGAAATGGAACTGTTCATGAACAGATCATGTGGAAGAGAAAAAAGGAAGCCTTACAGCAGGCACAGCTGTCTGTACAAAAACTGAAATACTCTTGTCAGGAAATATAAGGGGTTACTTCTGCACAAGTTGTCGAATTGACTAAATTAACAAAATCTTGTAAATTTGTATAAGTATTTGCAATAAGAACCATTATGGGTTTGGAGAAGCCCATGACTTTGAGGAATTGTCGAGAGAGGATTTTTGACATCAGCAGGTACGGCGATAAAAATGGAAAGTTTGTAATGGACATATTAGATTTTTGTTACCAAAGGCTTTAGCAACAGTTACGGTACAAGCTCACACAAGAGATATTGTTACTGTAAAAGGTAGTTGATTAACAGATTTATATGTCACTAAAAATTGTTTTTGTTATGCAAGAATCTGCAAAACTTGATGATCCTTGTAATTTTAGATGACTTGCCAGCTTTGCAAAACAGAGCTGGTTGCAAGAGAATATAACTTATGGGTGCATCCTGAAGGGAGAATTGTAGCCCCTTTAGCAGTACTACCTTGTTAATAAGGGCATATCAGCTACCAAATCATATTAAGTATGGACTTGACCCTCTTTCTCAGTCTTTAGTGATTATGTAAATTATGAAAAATGCTTGTTCCATAATGTTGCAGCATCTGTAAAGATGAAGTTATCAGCATTACCTCCACCTTGGGTTCCCTTCGTAAATATTCAGATGGCTTTTAATAAAATGCCCCATTGTGCTACATTTAACTATATTTTGTTAATTGCGTCTTTCCTGCATGGGTGGAAGCCTATCCATGTGTTAAGGGTGATACTGAAACAGTAGTGAAGAAGTTGAGGAACATCATCCCTCAGTTTGGTGCCCCACATAACTAATTTGGATAGAACTCATTTTACTACTGAAATTGTGAAAAAACAAAAGCACTGTGCTGTGTTTCCTTTGCAGCTGCATTGTCCCCTCCACCCAGTCTTCTGGTATTGTAGAAAGGTCTAACCAGACTCTCAGAATTAAAGAAATGTGCAGTGAAACAGGACTGAAATGGGCAGATGATTTGCCTCAGGTTTTAACGAGTATGCAAGGAACTGTGAATGCTACTTGTAAACTAAGCCCGCAAGGAATTCTTAAGGGCCATTCCATGAGAATGCCACCTTCCCCACCAGTCAAATTTTGAACTTGTTTTACTGATGAAGCTTTGCTCGAGTACTGCTCAAAACCAATCTCTGTATTGCAGATTTTCCACAAAAGACTAAAAAGCCCTCCCTTGTCCAGCTGATGACCCTTGTCATGATCTACATAAAGGTATTACAACACAAATAGTCTTTGCAACCATGGTGGATGGGACATCATCTTAGTCTGCTGGAATACTTAACTGGGTCAAAGCTTCTTACTGCAAAAAACCTGCGTGATGTCTCCAGAGTATACAGAAAATGGCACCGCGGCCCCCTCATGATGACATCACCAAGTCTCCTCCTCCTCCTGCTTCCAAATAACATGAGAGAAAACCTGTTTCTTCAAACATGCCAACAATATGCCAATGACTTAAATGTTTCCAGCTGCTGGGTAGGTGGATTAGTTCCCCATAATGCTAAAGGGGCATTCCAGCATTTCCTGTCCCTGTGCAGACAGTTTTAGAAAAGCAAACTGCTGAGGAAAGTCAAACCTGGAGTAATGTTACAGACTGGATTAAAAGTATATTACCAACTGGCTGCATCAACTCAAGGAGATACTGGTTATGCCAGAAAAGAAACTGTGCGAGTTGGTTACGGAAGCTGTAATGACACCCACAATGAGACCTTATTAATGGAACATGGATTAATGAGAAGTTTGGGGGAAAGGCAGGACAATGTCGGACAATTATTACTACATCTATGGAGACTGTGCCTACCCCTAATTAACCAGACCAGTTTCTGTTTATGTGGGATAAATGACACCAGCTATTTTTATTCCTTTTCTGTACCTGCTGGAAGGTTACAAAATACAAGGGTCATACATCCTGAACAACTTGCAGCATTCTTTTCTCTGCAGTATGGCCTATTGAAAACTATGCATGAAGTGAAATCAGCTGTCCTTTACATTGGCTGAAATTACTAATAAAACTTCAGAGCACATTTGGAAGGCAAATAGAGAATCAAGCCAAAGCTTTGCAAAACAGAATAGCTCTTGATTACATACTTGCCTTGAAGGGTGGAGTTTGCCATTTGATCAGAGAACGGAGCTGTACATTTGTTTCAGACTTTCATGATAAACAAGAAAAAGCTAACTTTATGGAACAACTGGCTATTAATATGGCTAAGAGTCAGGTTGGACCTTGTTTGGGTGGTTGGGCAATATACTTGGAAATGTTAAAAAAATAAAGAAACTAGTGGCCTTAAAACTTCATTGATGAGCTCATACTTTCCAAAAATCATGAAACTCTGGTAGTGTTCTAAAGCAAAAAGCCTTAGTCACAGACAAGCGATCCTCAATAGCAAAACAATCTGAAATTTTTAACAATGCTAAACATATTGGCTTTTATATACTTAAAGTAGGTGTGGTAAATGTATGTACTGTTTAAAAACTAAGCACAACACAAAAAATCACAAAACTACAGATTAGCATGCGTTACCACAGATTTGGCCCCTTTTCTCAAAAATATGAATTATCTTGAAAATGATTTCTTAATCAGAAGATATGAATCAAACATGTTAAATATGATCCTGGATTCCATTAGAGATTCTAAAACGAACAATGACCCTATCTGGAATAGGCCTTTTGGTAGTATTATGCAACAAGGGCATCCTAACCCAAAAGAATGGAAAAGTAAGAACAGCTGCATTCTAACTTGCACCTGGGATTTCAAATTAAAGCCATTATTAAAGGAGAGCTGGGCCATCCTCAGTGACAATCAGCAGTTTGTAAGGGTTTTAGGAGATCACTCTACTTGTATACATGAAAACAGCAGCAGCATACATAGCTACGTGGAAAAGAAAAGGAACACCAGATGACAGGATCACTAAAATCTGTGAGCCACCTTAACTGTACTTTGTGAAAACTTGGGGGAGTGACTCACTTGAGTGCCTGTATTGTAAAACAATGGTAAAATATTCAACAGGTGGTAACTAATAATGAAAAAAGTTGTATATAGGGCCATGTGCAATGACTGCCCTGCATTTTATGTGGGTAAGACTATAACACTGAAAAGGACTATAACTACACTGAAAAGGAGGACTTCAGGTCATCTTTCTGACATCAGATGTGAATGCCAGAGAATGCCTTATCCAAACACTTATTAGAATACCCCACACATTCTGGCTTTAAATTCATCATTCTAAATTGTGTGGAGATAGATGAGCTTTAAGGGGACATCAATGGTGTCTTGGAGAGAAAAGAATTATGCCAGCAGTTTAAATTAAATGCATTCAGAAAACCAGGACTTAATTATTGCTCAGAGTGTATTCTATTCAATTTATCTAAGCTGCTCCACCCTCTGTAAATGGGTTTTTTTTTTTTTTTTTTTAGGGAATTTGAGGAAATATTTTAGTACTAAACATATGCTAAATATTTAAAAATTCTGTGAGAATATGTATACATTTATACATGTTTACTTTTCCCTCACTTCTGCTTTGATTAGATTTATTGCATCACACCAGATATTTAAATGGTAAATTCAAAACATTTTTCATGCCATTATTACCACGTAGTACTGCTATAATTCTCCCGTTTACCATACTGGTTGAAGTTCATGCACATAACTGCACACTTTTTATACAATACTAGTTTACTTCATCCTCAGTTTTCTTTTTAACAGTTTTCATTGTATAAACATGCTTTGGGGCTGTGAACATGAAAACTTGTCATGACTTTTTTTTTGCAAAGCAGTGACATTTTTCTGAGCTGTTTACTTAGCTTTTTATGCACACTAATGCACATGGATGGATGTTTGCTAGGTTAAATATAAAAATACATCTAATAATGTTTAAATGTTCTAGTTAGATTATGTTTATGGTTAGATAGCTTAGATAGCAATGCATTTTTTCTTGATTTTAGTTCTTGTCAGACCTGATGAAGGCTTTATTGCAGTAGGTAGCCAAGAGCAATTTTAGTTGAAGGTCTTTTACAACAGTACCCCCCCCCGCCAGCCGTTTCGCGCAGAATTGGGCATGACCAGATTGACTGACGTGACTAATGGCTGTGATGCAGCAGGCAAATGATGCATGACTGACACGTCATGCAGATTTGCCTGTGACATTATGAATATTCATTGGCTAATTCTTCCTAAAAGAAGTGCAATCTCAGAGTTGTTTTTATTTATATACAAAGAGGTGCAGGGGGGGGGGGTTGCCCCCCCTGCAAAAAGTGCAGGGAAAAAAGTAATATTTGTGAGTTAAGAGTATCAGCTCATCAGAAAGTATGTACTTACCATGCCTTGGAATCTGTGCTATCCAGTGTCATTCATCACAGATGGGCCTTGGATCCAACCTCGGATCAGAGCTGGGAGTGCAAGTGACTGCTCCTGAGCTCAAGCTTTTCTCCTCCCAAGATCCCCTGTTAACAATAATCCTTAGATAGAGTTTGCTAGACAGAAACAAGGACAGTGAAACTGCCCACAAGAAGGAGCAGGGATACTACCACCACCATTACTCCATAATTCCCCAGTCACCAGGAGGAGAGGTGACAGTGGGTGGGAATATGACTAATAATGACAGTGGATAGCACAGATTCCAAGTTATGGTAAGTACATAACCCTTTATCATTTGCCATCAGTGTCATTATTGATCACGGATGGGTCAGAGTCCCCAGCTATCCACAACGCTGGGAGGTCTCAAGGAAGGACATGGACCACTGAAGAACCAAACAAAGCTCTACCCCTTTACACAAAGTCCAGTTTGTAATGCAATACAAAAGGTATGGGGATTTGACCAATTAGCAGCAGCACAAATGTCATCCAAAGTCGTCCTTGCCCAGAAGGCCGAAGTGGCTACCGACGCAGTAGAATGGGCTTTAACTGGCCTGGGAAGTTCAATGCGATTGCTTCCATAAATGTGAGCTATACAAACCAGTAATCCAATGAGAAATAGTAATCTTGGAAATGGCCTGTCCTTTCCTGGCCTGAGACTATTCCACAAAAAGTTGATTTGATTTTCGAAAGTTCTCTGTTCTCTTCAACTACAAATGCAGCTGCCTATGCCCATCCAGACAATGCAGTTTGTACTCCCATTTGTTCACAAGATCGGGAAAAAAAAAAAAAAAAAAAGACAGGTAGTTGAACTGATTAAAATTAGCCTCTGAGGCTACTTTAGGAATGAATAAAGGACTGGCTCAAATACCCTATCCTTGTGAAAAAACGTGAAGGGGGCTTTGATGCTAAGGAACCTGCAATTCAGAAGCCCTCTTGGCCGAGGTAATAGCCACCAAGAATGCAGTCTTCCAAGATAGAAACTTAATATCTTACTTAGCCACAGGATCAAAGGGAGGTTGTGTCAGGGACCTGCAGCACCAAAGTAAGATCCCAAAGAGAAGGATATTTGAAAGGAGGCCTGAGCAAGACAACTGCCTTAAGAAAGGCAACCTGGAAGAAAACGTGGGACTTTCACTTGAGAGGAAGTTGGATATAGCCGCCAACTGAAGTTTGATAGTCAAGCTAGCCTCTTGATGAAACAGAGAAAAAAAGGAGAAAATATCAGGAATATAAGCTGAAAATGGATGTAGGCCATGCTGATGAACCCAAAAAGAGAATCTCTTCCATTTGCTGGAATAAACCTTTTTAGAAGGCGGCTTTTGGGAAGCTAAGATGATATCCTTCATCAGAGAAGGCAGTTTAAGCTGGCTGACAATCGCTGAAACTGGAGGTACCAAGCTGTCAGCAGATGGGACTGAAGGTTGGGAAGAGGAAGCCCCCAGGGATGGGAAATGAGATCCTGGGCTGGATCCAATATCCAAGGTGGATAGTTCAGATTAGACCAAAGAAGGGAGAACCATATCAGACAAGGCCAGAATGGGTCAATGAGGATGACATGGGTCTTCAGGCGACGCGCTTTCTGCAAGACTTTGGGAATGAGGGGAGGTGGAGGATAGGTGCACATACGACCCAATGGCCAATAGTGGCCCACAGCATCCCTGGGTGGCTCCCCCATGGGGGGGGGGGGATCAGGGTTAAGTATTTGCTGCATTTGTGATTGATCAGGGAGGCAAACAGATCACAGCAAGGGAGACCTCAACGGTCAAAAATCTGACTCGCCATTGACTGGTTCAGGGACCACTCATGGGGGCTCAGGATAGATCTAAGCCTGTCCAACAACACTTCGGAATTGCTGGGAATATGCACCGCAAGAAGAAAGCACCTGGAGGACATCGCCCATTGTCACACTCTCTGCCTCTCTGCAGAGAGGATACAATCATGTTCCCCCATCTGTTGATGTACCAGACTACTGCCATGTCTGTCTGAATAGCCACAGTCCCAAGAACGAGATGGTCCTGGTAAGCTTCTAAAGAGAAGAGGACTGCTCATCTCCAAGACTGATGTGCAACTTGGTCTCCCGATGGCGACCACGTGCCTTGGACCGTCCTTCCCTGAAAATGCCCCCCTCCCACCCCAACAGGGAGGCATCCGTGGTCACCATGGCCTGGAGCTGGAGAAGACAAAAGGGTGTCCCTAGCAGAAGGTCTTTGGACTGGAGCCATGTAATTGATGCCAGCAGACCTGAGAGACCCTGACTGCCATGGACATAGGATGATGAGCTGACCACTGCACTGCAAGGGTCCAATGAAGAACTCCCAGGTGAAACCTGGCCAACGGAACCAATTGAATTGCCACCACTAAGGAACTTAAGGCTTGTAGGATGAAATGGGCAGGAACACGAGCTGCAGTCTCCCAACACCAAGTCCAGAAAAACCCCTATAAATTCCAATCTCTGGCATGGAGCAAGATGAAATTTGGGAAGGTTGACAGTGATGCCCAGATCTTGAAAGAGGCAGTGTGTGTAATCCGTGATGCCTTGTGGGAGCCACGAGGAGCCAATCGTCCAAGTATGTAAAGACCTGAAACCCCTGCAGCTGGGCTGCTACCACTGCCGTAACACCTGGGGGGGCTGAGGTGAGACCAAAGGGCAGGGCTCAGAACTGATCATGACTGGCTCCCAAATTGGAAGTGCCGGTATCTCCCGGAGCGTCTGTTGATTTTTGTGAGATAGTATGCATCCTCGAGATCCACAGAGCACAACCAATCATCCTTGCGCAGAAGCGTAAGAATGGACTGAGCACTGACCATCCAGAACTTCAACTTCTTGACTGACAAATTCCAGAATGGGACACAGGTCCCTGGTTTTCTTGGGCACTAAAAAGTAGAGCATAGGTTCCAGACCCTCTTTGGCCTGTTGGGACCTTCTGAATGGCTCTTATGAATAAGGTCTTCAGCCTCTCCTTTTGCTGGGGTGGAACATCCAGGAGTGACACTTGAATTGGAGGGGGCTGATCAAAGGATATGAAGTACCCCCTGGACACAATACTTACCACCCACTGGTCGGAGGAATTAACACCACAAGCCAGGGAGACGCAAGGAGATACAGCCCCCCAACTGGCTCCAGGGCAGGACAGCCAGGCAGTGCTTCAAGAGTGCTGCGAGGGCTTCTCCAAGAACAGTTCTTGGGAGCTCTGATTTTGCCAACCTCCTCTGCCTCTAGGGCAGCATCTGTTAGAGTCCCCTTCTCTGGCCAGAAGAGGAGGATTCCCGAGGAGCATCCTGGAAGGAAGACTGAGCCTTGTGGAACCCACAGTTTACTACCCTGCTGATTCTTGAAGGAAAGCTGGGGAGTCAAAAACTTGAACCCAACTGCGAACAAAGTCTTTCCCTCCTGCTCGCTACAGGATCAAGATTTCTTTGACAGAAGGACCAAACTAAGGTAAATCCGTCAAATGAGACATTGGTAAAGGACACCTTGAAGTTGTCCATAAACCCACAAAGGCGAAGACAGGCATGGCGTCTAATAGCAATGCCTGTGCCCGCTGCACAAGAGGTGGCCTCAGCCGCATTAGAGATCAGCCTCAAGGTGTTAGCAAGGGATGCGAGTAGAAAGCTTAGCTTAAGGATCTCCGGAAACAACTCTGAAAGGGAAGAGGAAAGCTCCACCACCAAATCTCTCTGCAGCCATGTGAAGTGTACCATGCAATTTCTAGTCCTCAGTCCAAATGAAGCAGAGGCATACACGTGCTTCGCAAATGGTCAAACACCTGCAAAACTATTAAAGGGATAGACTGTAGAGCTCTATTCTGCGATCAACAACTAGCATCAACGGGGAAACCCTTGCTCCAAAAGGCTTTATCGTTAGGTGGACTCTAGAATCTGTCCGCTCTCGTAGGGATTGATTCTAGTTTGTCCGGCTCCTTCCACACCCTGCTGGAAATAAGATGGATGAGCTAATCTGCAGGGGGAGACGCCCAGGAGGAAGATGGGCCCATCCTGAAGGCCTTCAGAAAAACTGATCCCTCCAAGGACGGGGTGGTGGGAAACCAACCACCCCACTTTTTCAGGAAATAGAGCATGTCCCCATAGGGCACCTCCTCGGATGGAAGTCTGGGGGACCCATCCCTCTCCTTGAAATTAGTCCTCAGTACTCTCTAGGGGAGTCCAAGTGCCTCCTCTTGCACATCCTCTTTGGGGTAGGCTCCTCTGTCAGCTCTGGGGAGGATTCAGAAGAGAATACCCCAATGAGGGTAATGCCCTTCTGAATGTGCTCATGGGATGGCTGACAATGAACGAATGAGGACGATCCTCACCAAAAGTATAACAAGTTGGGGGGGGGTCCAGAGATGATGTAGAGACTACCAGCTATCCAGAGACTGTCCCGTCTTACTGCCTGGAAGGCTGACAGGCTAGAGGAAGCCCCACCTTCCTCCCCACTGGGTAAAGCTGACAGGGGTGGAAGGGGGACCCCGACAGCACCGACTTCCCTAGATGATATTGGACCCGAGCTGTCCAAAGCAGATGCCACTAAGGGAAGGGAATGGTCCACTCTGAACCAGATCTCCACCCCGCTGGCCCCCGCAGACCTCTCTGGGCAGAGGCATCACCAGCTCCAAGGGCAATGGAGCTGAACCCGCTGGGAACCCAGGAGATGTGGGAATGGAAATGCTATCAGACACCAACGGCCTCTCCCTGGGCATGCCCTGACCATGGGGGACCAAACTTGCACAAGTTGGACAGGGACAGAGGAATTCTGATTAAGGTAAAGAGCTCCTTGACAAGTGGCTAGGGGATGGCAACAAGCAAAGTTTAATTTGGGCTTTGAGGAAGCTGCTCACCATCCAATCCATGTCTGAAGGGAGCAAACTTCTGGTAGACCTGGAGGAAATGGAAGAATGGTCTGACTGAGCCATAGGTCTGTGGTCTCTGGATGAGGATCTACTGGACTGTCTCTGATCTGATTTCCCAGTAGTGGCTGGGGTGTCATCAATAAGGATAGGCTCAGAGAAAGCCATCAGATCCAATGGCCTGGATGGATCAGAGGGCAGCGAGGACCCCACAGACAGATCCAATGGAGCAGTTGGATCAGAGGGGGTTTTGGACTTGATCGGATTCAAGGACCTCAGACTCTGATCACAGAGGGAGCAGAGGGTCTCTGAGCTGAAGACTCCAGAGTCGTAGCCCCCAAGACTGAACTCTGATCCAGGGAACTGAGATCGGAGAGCCTTAGTCTTTTTGCAGGAGAGTCCCAAGAGGAAGAGAGCTTCCTCTTGGGATCCGAGGGCACTTTAGAGGGGGAACCTGAAACCAGGAGACCCCCCCCCTTTGGAACCTGAAACCAGGAGACCCCCCCCCCTTTAGCAAGCCCTTTAAGTAGAGGCTTATTTCTACGGTCTAGAAGAGCTCTGGGGTTGAATCCCAGACAGCTATCGCATTCAACCTCTAAATGGGGCTCTCCTAGACAGTAACGCACTCCTCATGCAGGTCGATGGGAGCTAACTTCTGACCGCATGAGGAGCAGCATCTGACCTGGAGGGTTTCCCAGACTCCCAGAAGGAAAGGAGAAGAGGGGAGAGAGAGAGCAAGGAAGGAAGGCAACTACCAGAGGGGATAAAAAGAACACAGGAAAAAAACTGACCAACTGCTAACAGAGAGAAGGAAACTAGCTACTAGCAGATAAAAAGTAGAAAAGGGAGAGGAGAAAATCTCAAGAAAATACAAAAATGAATTACTTATCTTTGAATGAAGCTTCAGTCAGAGAGCTTGTCCACTCACAAATCGTGGCAAAACAGATTGGAGGATTATAGGTAGCAGGGGATCTTGGGAGGGGAGGAGCTTGAGCTTGCACTGCCAGCTTGGACCGGAGGCCAGATCCAAGACCCACTCATGATCAATAATGACACCGATAAAACATCAGATCCATGCGTTTGCAGATAGAATACATAGGATATCTGCACATTTTGTCAAAAAAGATTAAAAGTGCAGGGGGGAAAAAAGTAATTGCGAGCTAGAGTATCAAACTCTAGATTATACAAACTTTGTACATGCTAAACTGTCTATTAAAATCCACAAAACTCCAAAATAAAGCATTAGATGCCACAAACTGAAAAAAAACTTATGCTAGTCAGTGCAAGCAGCGGTAGCGCTGTCACCTCACAACAAAAGGTTCTCTTGTTTGATTCTCGGCTGGAGCACCTTGTGTATGGAGTCTGCATGTCCTCCCCGCGGTAGGGTAGCATTCGAAAAACATAGGTGAATGGGTGTGGAGCTGGCACCTCGGCACCATAAAAATCAACTGCCAATCATTAGCAGACCGGAGTCCTGCTGTGGTGACCCCTAACCGGGAAAAGCCGAAAGAACATTGCTAGTCAGTATAACCATCTACTTAAAATTTTTCCCATTTGTATGTTTTTTGCATGCCGAAAATACTGGCTAAATATTCACGTGGACTACCAAACTGTCATGTTTATTCAAGTCTAGAGAAACAAATGGCCATATGCAGACTGTTGGACGGGCCTTGCTACTGTGCATGGGGGGGGGGGGGGTACTGTTGTAAAATAATGCCTTTTATGCTTTTCTTAATACCCGATTCTGGAATTTGCAAATAGGTAGCGTTTTTCTTAACTAGGATTTAATTTGATCTAAAATCAATAGTAGTGTGGGGGGGGGTACTTTATCTAAAATGCACTTAGATACTGTTTGCCTTGAAATGGATAGTTTAAAACTGAATATGTACATTTTCCACACAATTTTAAGTAAATAAAAGTCAATATGTTTAACACTGTTAAAATATTTCTGATTTTTTTTTTGTTACTGAGGATCAGGTGCGTGTAACAAAGACATGTTGTTTTGGAACACTACCTGGGTTTAATGAATTTTGGAAATTATTGCGACAGACCTCATCAATGAAGTTTAAGACCAGATTTGTTTTCCCTCAGTACTTGTGGTGGTGTGGTTGAAACTAGACAGATTCATGTGCTTGCTCATTTTTTTATATTTGGAAATGTTGGTACCAGCATGATGCCAAGTATAAATTACTTTTATCATAATTGTGCTATTCATAGCACTTATATACTCTTATTAAAAACTTATCAATGAACTGTTTTTTTTAGGAAAACTGCAAATGCAATGGTTGTAGATGCAAACAAGTATCCCAGTGCTTTTAGGTTATACAAAGACATGGTTCAAACTCTGGGATTTTGAGTTTATAGCATTAGGAGGAGGAACTGAGTGGATAGGTTTTTACGTCCACTAATGCTTATATTTTCATACACAAAACTAGTTTAAAGCACTGCAGACAGTTTCATATATATTTCACTTGTTAGCCAAGAGCAGCAGCTTGACTTGAAGAGTTAATTAGACCTTAGCAAATAAATGGTAAATGTTTCTTGTAATAATTTAGCCTGGAGTCTGCTAAAAAGGAACGCACAAGCCTGTCAAAAGCAAGGCAGTAAAGCACAAGAATTATCATCCCATATGCGTATCTTATCGGTTTGCTCCTTACAGCCTTGAAATGTGTGTTTAGGTATAAAAGTTGAGAAAGCTTTGAACTTTGTATTAAGTAATCCTTTTTTCTAAATTTAAGATATAAAAAAAAAAGAGTTGCATCTAAGAATGGAGCTGAATTTCTCTATGCTGAAATATTCCAAGTATCATGATACATAATGTGTTTGAATCCAGAATCGTAGTCTGCTTTGGAATTGAACAAATGCATTACATTATCTGCTAACAAATATTCCTTTACAACAATTTGATGCCAAAGAGGAAGATGAAGACACTGACTCTGGGACAGCTTTAAAGGAGAAGCAGGGAGGGAGGAGAAATGCTACAATCTTTCTGTAGTGGACTGTCCCTACTTCTGGAAGCTTCCCTCCTTTTTAATAAAACCTTCCTGCCACTTAAAATTCTGCATGGCAGAAAACGTGTGTGTGAGAAAGAGGATAAAAAAAACCCTTAGAGACCCACTGAGTTAACTACTCTCTCTTCAAATTGTTGGAGTAGCCGTGTAGAAGGACCAAACAAATACTTATCTAAAGGATAAATTAATATTTTAGATTTAACATCTTCCAAAATCTTGCGATTATGTACCAAAGCAAAATGCCTCAGCATAGTAGCAGTAGCTGCTGGTCTATACACAGGGACAGCACCATCATATACACACTACACAGAATGTGAAGGAAATGCAACAGAATTCAGAGAAAGCCCATCTTCTGAAAATGAAAAGGTGTCGAGATATTCTTCAGATCACCAAAACAAGCCAGCATAGAAGCCTGATAATTTGAAATTCTGAAAACTAATGCTGTGGAGGGATATATTATCTTCCCAAACAAGTCCAAAAGCATTTTTACCCTTGTCTAAAGGAGAAGGTTTAGATAGTTGAACTACAAACAGAAATAGCTGTGAGAGCTGACCTAGGATGAGGAAACAAATATTTGTAAAACTGAGGAACCTATAAATTCTGTGCCTTTTAGAGGCTCAGTACTGAGCATCAGGCATACTACAAACAATGTCAAAAAGATCCTCCATGGCTGGCAACAAAGGAGTATTAGATGAAAATGGAACATTAATGTATATGTCGTCATATTCCACTTTCTCCCATAGAAATAAATTACTCATTCTGTATGCCAACCCAGAAAAAGAGAACTCAATATGATAAACTCAAGAAACACTTTCTTCTGAATCAGACTCCGGAGGCTGGGCAGAAAAAAATGAAAGTTGCCCCATCCCCATTCCCTTTTATGATCATATAACAGGAAACCCCCAGAAACAGAGGAAGCTAGTTATTTATAACAAAAATTCCATTAATTTGCTAGAGGTTTAAAAACCTGCAATAAACCTAAAGTAACACATTGTCCCTTATTAACAGAAAATGTCTGAGCAAGATAACAGTTTTACTAATATTTTTCCTACAGACATCCCAAGATAGCATCCACCTTATACTATCCCAAAACCACAAACTTTCTCAAACCATACAACTACACAACCCCATAATATACAATCTAAAACATTAAAAGACGAAATTAAATGCTTAGCCTACAACCAGCAACCATCCATCCCCTCAACCCCTTTTTTCCATTTTGCACATGGGGCCGAGGTGTCTCTTCATCAATGACAATCTCAAGCCAAGGTTTACACCACCGGGTGGCTAGCCCTACCATGGTAGTTCATCCGTACCACTCATTAGCAATCACAGCCAATTTATTGTGTCCGATCCCCCTACTGCACACACATCTCTGGAGTGTGGGAAGAAACTGGAGTACCCAAAGGAAACTTACACAAACACAGGGAAGACATACAGACTCTGCAGAGAAGGCACCCCAGCTCAGAATCAAACTGGAGAACCTCCTACTAAGAGGTGACAATGCCAACAGCTGCACCACAACCAACATACTGTCAATGAACTTTAGTTTGGGGGAGATATCAATTAAAACCCTGAACCAACTATTTCCCCATCAAACCTTTAACTTTATAACCCCCATAAATCTCACCCATCCAGTACAACATAAAACTACTTGTACTTCCCTTAAAATTACACACATGAATATCAGAGGCATCTACAACAAAACACCACAATTCCATGCCTGGATTACCTTGCATCTCCAGATGCAGTGTACAACAGAAACCTGGAGGAAAAAAAAAAAAAAAAAGATAACGGTATTCTAACCTCAAACTACAATATATTAAGGGCTGACAACATAAGAGGGCCACCTGAGTTGCAACACTATGCAAAAGTCTCTGCAGCTTATGCCTTCACCACTAAATCCTCCATAATTTGTTAAGGCAGAAAGTCTCATACCTACCCTCAAAACGCAACTAAAAGACACTCAATAATAATAGGTGCCCATTTGCTACCTGGAAATAATCTCCCTATTGCAAAAGACCTCTGCTGGGTCTCAACCAACATCTCCCAGGAAAAATTAATACACTGCAGTTTTAATAAATGTATTCTCTCTCTCTCCTCCAACTCACCTAACCAATCAATAAACCTCTATGATCTCTCACAGCAAATGACCACTCCCACCGGTTATAATAAAAACACTAAGGGAACATTGACTGGATTCTTCCGTCTGTGCCTCATAGATCTTTATCTCAGGTATCCTTCCAGATAATCTAAGTGATCATCTCCCTACTTAAGAAAGCAAACTAATATTCAAAAGCTGCCACATTTTAGCCCAACATATAACCTCACACATTTCAACAAAGACTCCTTTATCTCCTATATAAAACTATACAACCAGAATACACTAAAATACCTTCCATCCACTAGATGATGTAGTAGCAGATTAGGACCAAACCTGTATCCCTGGCTGTCACAAACTACAAAACACCTTGAGACCTGGAGATGGTGTTTTACTGCAAAGCCATGTATTCCAAGACCTAAATTTCTAAAAATTCAGAAACCAAACAAAAACTCAAATGAAGTTTATATATTATATATATATATATATATATATATATATATATATATATATATATATATATATATATATATATGTGTGTGTGTGTGTGTATATATACACACATATATACACACACACATATATATATATATATATATATATATATATATATATACATACAAACATATATACACACACATAAATAGATATAGATATAAATAAATAGATATAGATATAAATAAATAGATATAGATATAAATAAATAGATATAAATAAATAAATAGATATAAATAAATAAATAAATAGATATAAATAAATAAGATATAAATAAATAGACACACACACACGGATCTAGGACGTTTGCTCGAGTGAGCAAACAACCAAAACCCAAATGGCAGGGCATACTTGCACAAAAGTGCTCTTCACCAAAGCACTTTCACGCAAGTATGCCTGTTCTAGAGGCTGTACTACAATGCGTTTAAGGGAAATTTCCCTTTTCCCCACTGTTGTGCAGTCTCGGAGGGAGAATATAAAGTAGGGGGGGTGTGGGGAGCACAGCCCCCCACATGGGGGTGCAGGGCGGTGCTAAAATGTAAATGTAGTGTTTTATTTTTTTTTTTTTAACATGCTTTAACGAAAGCGCTTTTTCGATAAAACGTTTTCATTAAAGTGTATTCGGTTATTATGGATTTGGACGTTTGCTCACTCGAGCAAATGTCCTAGATCCATATATATATTTATTGCATTTGTTGACTGGGAAAGTCCGTAAACAAACTAGGTTTATTCCAGTACAATAAAAGTTAAGAGCTTTTCGTTGCCGCCAATACGGCAACTTCATCAGACCTAGTTTGGCTTTTTGGATTTATTAGTTTATTGTTACAGAGTGTTTTTCGTTATGGCGAATTGGAAAAGTCCACTGGGCCTAGAGCCCATTTTCAGTGAAGGCCCGAGGAGAAAAGCTCCACAAAATTAAAATTAATATACAATAGGTTTAAATACAATATCGATACATAGAAATTACGATAAAAGGTTGCAAATAAAAACAAGTTTAACAGTGATTCATTTTGTTCATTACAAAATAAGGTCTTAATCTATGAGCGAGAGAGAGAGACCGAGACAGAGAGAGACTAGTACATAGGATGATGTCATATGGGAAGTGATCACATGGGAAAAGTAAATAGTAGAAATGGCAAAGTGTATGAAATGTCAGCTGTGAACAGGAAAGAAGGATGCAGAATATCAGAGTTAAAAACATGAGAATAGGTATGTTAATGTGTAAGGTTCAAGCTGAAGAGTATGTCTACAGGGTATAAAGCAGGTGGACAGAATGAGAGAGAGGTGAATAGGAGGTGACTGACAGGAAGCAGGTGACAGAGAAACAGGAAGGTACAGAGAAAATAGTGGTAAGTTTTTAAAGACATGTGACAAAAAAACAGGAAGGTAGGGAAGAGTAGTGGTAAATTTTTAAAGATAGAGATTTGTATTCCAGAGTGGGAAGTCAGGTGTTGGGATTTTTGGTGGGGTGTACAGGAGCAAAGCCACTAAGAGGAAAAAATGTAATTAAATAATTTTTTTTAAAGGAGGCAGGATTACGGATTGCTCTGAGTGAAGGAGGAAGATTATTCCATAGCTTGGAGACAGCATAGGAGTACAGCATTTGGCCAGCTGAGAGTTTGGGTTTCTCAATTGACAACCGCATTTTGCTTTCGTATCAGAATTGGCGATTGGGGTGGTACATAGTCAGTATGGATGAGGGGGATGGGCAGCTTTCAGGCTGGAAGATTATTTTGTGGGCTGTAGTTAATTTAAGGCAAGTAAGATGATAGGGAGATTCTAGCCAAGTAAGTTAAGTGAGGAGCAGTGGTGGGTTGTGTAATAAGCGTTTGTAGCAAATTTGGCAATTTTATTACAGCAGGTGTCAAGCTTACTTTTTAGGGAGGACTGTAGGTTGGTGAGGATGGGGCACCATATAGCAGAGCTGGAAAAAGAAACGATGAGGCTAGGGCCTTTTTAGCAGTGAGACTAAGAAAATAGTTGTTTCTGTATAGGACACCTAGCTTTTGATGTTATTGTAGATGTGAAGGTCAAAAGTTAATCAATGATGACACCTAGCAATTTGGTACTAGGGACAACTTCTATGATAGAGTTGTTGAGGGAGCTAACAGTAAATAAGGATTTGTCAATGGTGTTAGCTTTTGTGGGGGTAAATAAAAGTTTAGTTTTATTGGGGTTAATGGCGAGGTGGTTCTGGGACATCCAGTGCTCAGTAGAGGTGAATGCTTCTTGGATAAGATGCTGTAATTCGGTGAGGGAATTGGAGGACCAGATCATCTGCATATTGAATGACAGTACTATGAGTTAGATGAAAGATATTGACGAATATGCTGAAGAGGCTGGGACCCAGAATTGAACCTTGGGGAACTTCTGTATTAGCAGTAATGAAAGGGAAGGAGTGGAGCTATTTGGTGGATTGCTGCCTGTTTTTGAGGTAGTTGGTAAAGCATTGTAGGGTGGGGGGAGACTGTCTAAGGTTACAGAGTTTGGTAAGCAGTAGTAAGTGAGAAATGGTAATAAAAAAATGCCTTTGATGGATCAAGAAAGAGCGGAAACTAAGGAGCCAGCATCGCAAGCTCTATTTACAGTGTCTATAAGTAGGAAATGAGGGCAGTGTTGGTGCTATGTCCAAGCCTGAAGCCATGTTGAGTAGGGGAAAGCAGTTGGTGTTTCACTAGAGGACTTATTAGCTGGGTATGCATACACTTCTCTTAATATTTTAGAGATGGGGAAAGAATGGCGAAAGGATGGAAGTTTGAAATGTTGGAGTTGTTGCCGCCTTTATGAAGAGGAATGACCAATGCTTTCTTCCAAATATCTGGTATGCATGATTCTTGAAAGGACCTATTGAGGAGGGTGGTGATAGGATAAGCAATGGAAGGGGCTGCAAGTTGTAGGTATTGGGCGGGTAAATTATCCGGGGCATATGTACAAGGTTTTAGTTTGTAAAGAAGTTTTCAAATTGTGGATGTGGGTATAGGTGATAGTGAGAAGGTGGGTATGGAATTAGATTGATTTTGTGATGATGGTGGTACTAATGTGTCTGGACTGATGGGTGGAAAGGTAGTAAGTTTTGTGATGGTATCAAAGTATGTATCGATGAGTGTTGCTAGCTCAGAGGGAGTTTTAGCTGGGTTTGGACATGGGGTTTTGTTAGTGCCTGGGTGGAGTAGGGAATTAATAGCTCCCAGAATTTCTTGGGATTATTTTTATACTGGTCTTGAATAGCTTGGATGTTTTTGGCAACTGTTTACCCTGATTACGTAGTTGTTTGTATTGCATGAGGATGGAGGGTATTTTTTGCCAGGGTTTCCAAGCTTTGTCCCTAGAGGACACGACTTGCTTTGTGGCTTTAGCCAGCAAGCATGTTTTGATTGGACTCTAGTCTGGGGGGGGGGGGGGGGGGACTGTTTAGTGTTTTGAGAAATGGGGAATTAAAGAATTCCACTGCTTCACTGAGTGGAAGAGATGTTAGTGGGCTCCAGTTAGTTTTCCGCAGGATGTCACCGAGGGTATTTTGGGAGAAATTAGACAAGTCTCTGGAATATCTATATTGCTGAAGGTTAGGTATAGTGGTTGGCTTGCATATAATGAATGCTGGAGAGTGATCACTAATACTGTCAGGGAGAGTGTCTGAGGAAGAGATTTAGTCGGGATGAGAAACCAGGATCCAATCCAAGGTTGAGCCTTTATTTTTTGTTTGTCAAGATATAAAGTTGAGAATAAGTGTGAAGGTTTATGTTTGTAGCGGGATTATTATTGGGGATGCCTAGCCAGTTGATAGACATTGCCTAGGATGACAGTTTTGTTTGTTGTGGCTTGTCCAGGCTAGAAAGTCTTCTAGAATTAGGACAGTTGTTACCTGGGGGATACATACAACTATGATGCAAAGGCTTTTGCAGTTAAGTGTGAGAAAAGTAACTAGTAGCTCAGTAGAGGGGAAATGGAGAATTGGCTTAAGAGTATGGAATGACTGTACAGGTGCTTGGGAACAGTAAGGTGACACCTTTTTTGTGGAGTCTGTCAGATCTGAGGCAGGAGTAGTTTGGTTGGGGATAGAATTTCAGAGTCTTTAATATATGGCTTTAGCCATGCTTTGATGATGGCGGTGAAATCTGGTTTGTGTTGACTTAGCAAGCATGTAGGTGGAGGATGTTGTTCCTAATGCTCTGGAGCTTAACACTAGTGAAGTTTAAGCATTCAGAAGAGTTGGGGGAATTGTGAAAAGGGAGGGAAGGAAGAAGGGCCTGGATTTGGGTGTATAATCGCCACAGGAGGGATAAGTTACTGAGATTTGGGAAGTTGAGAGAGGGATTTCTTTTTTGTGTTGCTTAAGTTTGTGTGGTCAAGGTGATAAGGAGTGGTTATGTTGTGTAGAAAGCAGGATTTTATTTAGTAGAATTTGATTAGTTTGATACAGACTAGAGCAGACAGCAGTGTAGCTAGGAAGGATAAGATAGTGGGTTGATATAGTGGGGGAGGAAGATGGGTTGTGTGAAATGATAGTCGTAGGAGAGAGAGAGAGCACGAGAGTGAGAGCAAGTTGGATGAGTATGGGAAGAAAGAAGTTGAATGCTAGAGACATAGCAGAGTAGTGTCCAAATGTGGGAGGCCGATATGAGTGCTAATGAAAGTGGGTGAGAGGGGTGAGGTGGTGAGCTGAAGGAGTTAGAGGCA